>NW_028081119.1:0-9119 GCF_014824575.4 Sturnira hondurensis
TTTGGGAATGCCAACATGTAAAGCAGATGAGCACTTTACTTCTTTCACACAAGTGAGCTTCCCTGTGTTGTAACCACTATGAAATGTTGGGAACTTGGGAAATGTCTTGGAATGAACAAGTTCCTTCCAAAGCTTGTTTGAGGAAAACTGTCTGAAATGATTCGAACAGTAGTGCAGTCAACTCCTTTTACAGGTACATAAATGCAATGTTCTTTGAAATCCTTCAACTTTTCTGGCAGTTCTGAGAAAGTGTTCTTGAGCGTGAACACGTTTCCTGTTAAATACCAAAACATTCACCAGTTCACTTGTTTTCGCACATAGAAATCATATGGAAAAGCGTGCTATCTGTGCAATAGGGAAAACTTCATAGTTTTCCTAGAGCAAGCATATCAAAATGTAGATGTGGAAGTACGTATGCTTTGTAGCAGACTCTTTTGTGATGATAGAAGTGAGCCTAAAAGGAATGCTCCATTTTTGGTCACCTAGTTCATATTTCCTAGAGACAAGCATAAAGAAACTTTGGAACTTAACCAAATCAAGGTGGCAATACACGTGTTCAACACAACCGTTTCTGGGAAAACAATGTTGACAGTGTTTCTAACTCCAGGATAACAGTTCTGTTTCAGAAAAGCTAAACAGAGTAATGTTTTGNTCGTCCCGTTCTAACTAAGTTGGAGAATGGAGAAAAGGCAACTCAAATCACGTTTTCTTTCTGGAAGGAGTCAGCAGGGATGTAGGCCCATGTAACTTTACAGGTAGGGGAGCTTCTACTGAAAGGTTCACTGAAACGCATTCTTACGAGTAGAAAATAACAAGAAAGAACAGACATTCATGGACTCTGCCATACCTGATTGGAAGAAACCCCTTTGGGAATGCCAACATGTAAAGCAGATGAGCACTTTACTTCTTTCACACAACTGAGCTTCCCTGTGTTCTAACCAGTATGAAATGTTGGGGACTTGGGAAATCTCTTTGGAATGAACAAGTTCCTTACAAAGCCTGTTTCAGGAAAACTTTGAAATGTTTCCAACCCTAGTGCAGGCAACTCCTCTTACAGGTACCGAAATGCAATGTTCTTTGAAATACTTCAACTTTTCTGGCACTCCTGTGAAAGTGTTCTTGTGCACGGACACGTTTCCTGTTAAATACGTAAACATTCACCAATTCACTTGTGCCCCACGTAGGAATGATGTTCAGTGCATGCTGTCTGTGAAATATAGGAAACCTTTATAGTTTTCCCAGAGGAAAGCACATGAAAATATAGATGTGGAAGTACGTGTGCTTTTAGGAGACAGATTTTTGATGACAGAGTCGAGTATGAACAGAATGCTCCATTGTGGTGACCTAGTCTATATTTCTTAGAGGAAACATAAGGAAACCTTGGAACTTAAGCAAATGAAGAGGGCATCAAACGTATTCAACACAAGCGTTTCTGGCAAAACAATGTTGACAGTGTTTCTAACTCCTGGGGAATAGTTCTATTTCAGACAAGCTAAGCAGAGCAATGTTTGGGATCATGTACATCGCATTTTTCACTGCTGCTTAGGTATTCCCAAGTCCTCCCGTTCTAACTACGTTGCAGATTAGAGAAAGAGCAGCTACAATCACATTTTCTTAATGTAATGAGTCAGCAGATATGTAAGCCCAGTCACTTTAAAAGTAGAATAGCTTCTACTGAAATGTTCATTTCAACGCATTCCTTCTTCTAGAAAAGAACAAGGAAGCACAGACATCCATGTACTCTGCAGTACCTGCTTGGAATAAACCCGGTGGTGAATGTCTCAATGGAAAGCAGAGGAGCAGTTTACTGTTTTCATGCAACTGAACTTCCCTGTGTTTTAAACACTATGAGATGTTGGGAATTTGGGAAATCTCTTTGGAATGAACAAGTTCCTTACAAAGCCTGTTTCAGGAAAACTCTGTCTGAAATGTTTCCAACCCGAGGGTAGGCAACTCCTTTTACAGGTACAGAAATGCAATATTCTTTGAAATACTTCAACTTTTCTCGCACTCCTGTGAAAGTGTTCTTGTGCACGGACACATTTCCTGTTAAATACCAAAACATTCACCAATTCACTTGTGCCTCACATCGGAATGATGTTCAGTGCATGCTGTCTTTGAAATATAGGATACATGTATACTTTTCTCAGAGAAAAGCATATCAAAATGTACATATGGAAGTACGTGTGCTTTTAGGAGACAGATTTGTGATGACTGAAGCGAGTGTGAACAGAATGCTCCATTTTGGTGTCCTAGTCCATATTTCTTAGAGGAATCATAAGGAAACACTGGAACATAAGCAAATCAAGAGGGCAATACATGTATTCAACACAAGGTTTTCTGGGAAAACAATGTTGACAGTGTTCTTAACTCCTGGGAAATAGTTCTATTTCAGACAAGCTAAGCATAGCAATGGTTTGGATCATGTACATCGCATTTTTCACTGCTGCTTAGGTATTGCCAAATTGTCCCGTTCTAACTAAGTTGGAGAATAGAGAAAAGGCAACTCAAATTACGTTTTCTGTCTGGAAGGAGTCAGCAGGTTTCTACGCACGTGTAACTTTAAAAGTAGAAGTGCTTCTACTGACAGATTCATTGAAACGCATTGTTTCCAATTGAAAAGAACAAGGAAGAACAAACATTCATGGACTCTGCAGTACCTGATTGGAACAAACCCCTTTGTGAATGCCAAAATGCAGAGCAGATGAGCAGTTTACTTCTTTCACGCAACTGAGTTTTCCTGTGTTCTAACCACTATGAAATGTTGCTAACCTGGGAAATCTCCTGGAATGAACAAGTTCCTTACAAAGCTTGTTTGAGGAAAACTCTGTCTGAAATGATTCCAACCGTAGTGCAGCCAACTCTTTTTAGATTTACAGAAATGCAATGTTCTTTGAAATCCTTCAACTTTTCTGGCAGTTCTGTGAAAGTGTGCTTGAGCGCGAATACATTTCGTCTTAAATACTATACCAAAACATTCACCAATTCACTTGTTTCCGCACATATGAATCATATCCAAAAGCGTGCTGTCTGTGAAATAGTGGAAACTTGTAAAGTTTTCCTAGAGTAAAACATATCAAAATGTAGATGTGGAAGTACGTATGCTTTGTAGCAGACACTTTTGTGATGATAGAAGCGAGCCTGAAAAGAATGCTCCATTTTTGGTCGCCTAGCTCATATTTCTTAGAGACAAGCTTGAGGAAACTTTGGAACTTAACCAAATCAAGGTGGCAATACACGTATTCAACAAACCTTTTCTGGGAAAACTGTGTTGACTGTGTTTCTAACTCCAGGGTAATACTTCTGTTTCAGACAAGCTAAACAGAGTAATGTTTTGGATCATGTACATCGCGTTTTTCACTGCTTCATAAGCATTCCCAAATCGTCCCGTTCTAACTAAGTTGGAGAATGGAGAAAAGACAACTCAAATCACGTTTTCTTTCTGGAAGGAGTCATCAGGGATGTATGCCTATGTAACTTTACAGGTAGGGGAGCTTCTACTGAAAGGTTCACTGAAACGCATTCTTTCCAGTAGAGAAGAACAAGGAAGAACAGACATTCATGTACTCTGCAGTACCTGATTGGTACAAACCCCTTTGTGAATGACAAAATGTAAACTAGATGAGCAGTTTACTTCTTTCATGCAACTGAGTTTCCCTGTGTTCTAACCACTATGAAATGTTGGGAACTTGGGTAATATCCTGTAATGAACAAGTTCCTTACAATGCTTGTTTGAGGAAAACTCTGTCTGAAATGATTCCAACCCTAGTGCAGGCAACTCCTTTCAACGGTACAGAAATGCAATGTTCTTTGAAATAATTCAACTTTTCTGGCACTTCTGTGAAAATGTCCTTGTGCGCAGACATGTTTCCTGTTAAATACTACACGAAAACGTTCAGCAATTCACTTGTGTCGCACATATGAATGATGTCCAAAAGCGTGCTGTCTGTGAAACCGGGGAAACTTGTATAGTTTTCCTAGAGGAAAGCATATCAAAATGTAGATAGTGAAATACGTGTTCTTTGTGGCAGAGAGTTTTGTGGAGATTCAAGCGAGCATGAAAACAATGATCCAATTTTGGTATGCTAGTTCAGATTTCTTTCAGAGAAGCATGAGGAAACTTTGGAACTTAATCAAATCAAGGTGGCAATACATGTATTCAACACAACCGTTTCTGGGAAAACAATGTTGACAGTGTTTCTAACTCCAGGATAATAATTCTGTTTCAGACAAGCTAAACAGAGTAATGTTTTGGATTATGTACATCGCGTTTTCCAATGCTGCTTTAGTATTCCCAAGTCATCCCCTTCTAACTACCTTGGAGATTAGAGAAAGTGCAGCTTCAATCAGGTTTTCTTTCTGGAATGATTCAGCAGATATGTACGCCCATGTCACTTTAAAAGTAGGGGAGCTCCTAGTGAACAGTTCACTGAAAGGCATCCCTTGCTATTGCATAGGACATTCCGGATATATTTATTATTTAGGCTTCGTCCTTCTTCTCCCAAACACTTCTCAACCAGACTTTGAGATATTTTCTCCCTGTGTGTCACAGATGATATGCTCCTGTGCGTGAGTTCCCTGATTACCTGGTAGAAATTTAATTGCACATCTCTCCCGGTATCCAACCTACCGCCATAGCGACTGAAGAAAACTACTTCTACTCAAGTGGTAGTAAGTGGTACTTATCGCCAGAGACACCACCCGTACTCTGATGTACAACTCAGTACTCTGATGGCAACTTCTGCTTAGAAGAGCACACCATCCTCGGCTATCGCTCAACACCAGCTGATGCAAAACCATTTCCCAAGCTCTTTGGCTCTCAAGCACTCCTTAGAATTGTTTCCTAAGTGCGACGCTTCAACACCATGCTCAACGCAGTACATCCATTCTCAGACACCACCTAGTCCCTCTTGTTCCACACTGAGTGAAATCAGAAGGGAACAAAGCTTCGTAGCTATGTTTCCTGCGAATCCCGCTTCCTACCAAGTTTTCCTACTGCCCAGTAACATAGGGACGTCTAAACGCTTCACTCTGCCCTTGACACTGTGCAAGGTTCTGAGAGTCCCAAAATGGTTTCTCTGGTATCACATACACTGAGGCCTTTGCCCTTCTCTTCAAAGTTGCATAGGACATTCCGGATGCATTTCTTAGTTAGGCTTCGCCCTTCTTCTCCCAAACACTTCTGAATCAGACTGCGAGATACTTGCTCCCTGCGTGTCACAAATGATATGCTCCTGTGCGTGAGTTCCCTGATTGCCTGGCAGAAAGTTAATTGCACAGCTCTCACGGTATCCAACCTACCGCGATAGTGACTGAAGAAAACTACTTCTACACAAGTGGTAAGATGTGGTATTTCTCGCCAGAGACAACACCCGTTTCAACTTTCTCTGAATAGACTGCAATGACTAAGCGATTTTAACACAGCAGTCATCCTCCTTCAGTTACTCTTCTGGCAACACAGGTTCATTGCCTGGGAATTGGAAAGAGTTCACTCAATACATTCCTGTTAGGAGAGAGAGAAATGAACTCGGTGTTAGCTTCATATTTCTGAAGGCACTCACGTAGGGATTTCTTCCCAAGTCACAAAGCACTCAGGCCTCGCATGACTTAGCTGCTCTGTTCTTTGCTACAGATCGGTGACCTGGAGGATCCTCTACTGCATGTGATTATTCTACCTGAGGTAGGCCTCAGTGGGGTGAATCTATTCACTTATTGGAGGACAGGAAGCAGTTTTCAGAATGCTTTCACTGTCAAACTATCCGCAAAACACATCTTTCCATAAGACACTTGAAAGAAAGTGAAGAAATCCGTAAAGATTACTAGGCATTTTCCATTGAACCTTTCAAAGCTCCCTCTATTGAAAGGACCTTTAACGGCTAGCTGTATTACGCGTTCCACAGGACATGTATAGATTAAAGCCGCTTTGAAAGAGAAAAACGGTCTCATTCTGGGAAGATCTGTGGAGGTTTCTCCCATTCATTCTACTGTATCATAAAGACAGGCACGCATGACCCAAAGTGAACTGCTAGCCTCTTATTCATTTGCCCAGTTAGAAAAGTGGTGCAAATCAGGAGATAGGCTCTGCCTGCATGTCTCCCTCCTGCTATGTTTTTCCGGGCAAAAATATACCTAGGAGAACACGGTTCTCTGATGGCAACTTCTGCTTAGAAGATCACACCGTCCTTGGCTATCGCTCAACACTAGCTGATGCAAAACCATTTCCCAAGCTCTTTGGCTCTCAAGCACTCCTTAGAATTGCTTCCTAAGAGCGACACTTCAACAACGTGCTCAATGCGGCACATCCATTCTCAGACACCACCTAGTCCCTCTTGTTCCACACTGAGTGAAATCAGAAGGCAACAAACGGTGTAGCTATCTTGCATCAGAATCCCGCTTGATACGAAGTGTGAATACTGTCCAGTAACATAGGGAAGTCTAAATGCTTCACTCTTCCGTGGACACTGTGCAAGTCTCTAAGAGTCCCAAAATGGTTTCTCTGGTATCATATTCACTGAGGCCTTCGCCCTTCTGTTCAAAGTTGCACAGGACGTTCCAGATGCATTTCTCAGTTAGGCTTCCCCTTTCTTCTCCAAAACACTTCTGAATCAGACTGCGAGATACTTGCTTCCTGTGTGTCACAGATTGTAGGTTCCTGTACATGAGTTCCCTGATTGCCTGGCAGAAAGTTAATTGCACAGCTCCCATTGTATCCAACGTACCGCGACAGTGACTGAAGAAAACTACTTGTACACAAGCAGTAAGATGTAGTATTTCTCTCCAGAGACACCACCTGTTTCAACTTTTCCTGAATAGACCACAATTTCTAAGCATTCTAAACACAGCAGACAGCTTCCTTCAGTTACTCTTGTTGCAAAACATGTTCATTGCCCAGTGATTTGAATGGGTTCACTCAATTCACTCCTGTTAGGAGAGGGAGAAATGCACTCGGTGTTAGCTTCATATTTCTGAAGACATTCACGCAGGGATTTCTTCCAAAGTCAGAAATCACTCAGTGCTCGAATGTCTTAGCTGCTGTATTTTTTTTTCTACAGAACGGTGACCTGGAGGATCCTCTAGTGTATATGATTATTCTACTTACGGTATGCCTCAGTGTGGTGAATCTATTCACTTATTGGAGGACAGAAAATAGTTTTCAAAATGCTTGCACTGTCGAAGTATCCGCAAAACACATCTTTCTGTGAGACACTTGAAAGCAAGTGATGAAAACCATAAGGATTTGTAGGCTTTTTCAGTTTAACTTCTATTGAAATGACCTTTTACTCCTAGCTTTATTTGAAAGAGAAAAACAGTCTCAATTGGGAAGATCTGTGGAGGTTTCCCTGATTCATTTTACTTTATCATAAAAAAATACACTCATGATCAAAAGTGAACTGTTAGCCTCTTGTTCATTTCGACAGTTAGAAAAGTGGTGCAAATAAAGATTAGCTCTGCCTGCATGTCTTCCTGTTGGTATGTGTTTCTGGGGATAAAGATACCTAGGAGAACACTAGACTCTGCTGGCAACTCCTAATTAGAAGATCACACCGCCCTAGGCTATTACTCAACATTTGCTGGTGCAAAATCATTTCCCTAGCTCTTTGGCTATCAAGCACTCATTAGAATCACTGACTAAGGGCGACACTTCAACACAGTGCTGAATGCAGCACATGCATTCTCAGATACCACCTCCTGTATCTTTTTCCACATTGAGTAAAACCATTAGGCAACAAACGGTGTAGATATCTTTCATCAGAAATTCACTTTATAGGAAGTGTTTCTATTGCTAAGTAATGTAGAAAAGTCTAAAACCCTTCACTCTGGCTTTGGCACAGCGCAAGGCTCTGAGAATCCCAAAATGGTTTCTCTGGTATCATATTTTCTGAGGCCTTCGCCATTCCGTTCAAAGTTGCATGGAATATCCAGTTGCATGTAGACATTCTAGATGCATTCCTTTTTTTAATATTTTAATTATTTTTTTCAGAGAGAGTGAAAGGAGAGGAGAGAGGGAGAGTTATATCAATGTGTGGTTGCCTTTTATTTGTCCCCCACTGGGAATTGGCCTGCAACGCAGGCATGTGCCCCAACTGGGAATCCAACTGTGATTGTGTGGTTCACAGGCCGACACTCAATCCACCAAACCACACCAGCCAGGGCCTGTAGATGCATTTCTTAGTTAGGCTTATGTTTTTTCTCCGAAAACACTTCTGAATCAAAGTACAAGATAGTTGCTTACTGTGGGTCACAGATGATACCTTCCTGTGCGTGAGTTCCCAGATGGCCTGGCGGAAAGGTAATTGCACAGCTCTCTTGCTATCGAACCCACCGCGATGGTGACTGCGGCAAATACTTCTACACAAATGGTGAGAAGCAGTATTTATCGCCAGAGAGACCACCCATTTCAACTTTTTCTGAACAGACTACAATGACTAAGCACTTTAAACACAGCAGGCAGCCTCGTTCAGTTACCCTTGTGGCAAAATATGCTCACTGCCCAGTGATTTGGAAGGGTTCAATCAATTCAATCCTCTTAGGAGAGAGAGAAATGCACTCCGTGTTAGCTTCATATTTCTTAAGACGTTCACGCAAGGATTTCTTCCCAAGTCAGACAGTACTCAGTGCTTGCATGTCTTAGCTGCACTGTTACTTTGTATAGAAAGATTACCTGGAGGATCTGCTACTGCATATGATTATTCTACTTAAAATACACCACAGGGTGGTGAATCTATTCACTTATTGCAGGACCGAAAATAGTTTTCAAAATGCTTTCACCGTCCAACTATCTGCAATACACATCTTTCCGTAAGACACTTGAAAAGAAGTGATGAGAACCGTAAGGATTACTAGGCATTTTCAGTTTAACTTCTATTGAAATGTCCTGTCACTCCTAGCTGTATTACGCGTTCCACGAGACATGTATCGATTAAAACCACTTTGAAAAAGAAAAATGGTCTCATTCTTGGAAGATCTTTAAAGGTTTCTCTCATTCATTCTTCTTTATCATAAAGGAATGCACTCATGATCGAAACTGAACTGTTTGCCTCTTGTTCATTTCAACAGTTAGAAAAGTGGTGCAAATCAGGTGGTAGGCTCTGCCTGCATGTCTTCCTGTTGCTATGTTT
>NW_028081120.1:0-691 GCF_014824575.4 Sturnira hondurensis
AGTTTTTGAACTCGTTGGTGTTGATGCCTTTTAGTGCCATTTTTTGTTTCACCTCTTCCATTGTTGGCAAAACGTTTCCATTTGAGGGCTTTTTTTTCATCTGGGGAGACCAAAAAAATGGATGTATAGGGAGTGTGGGGCATGGGAGTCATGTTGTTTTTGGTCAAAAACTGCTGAACACTCTACACGGTGTGGGCAGGTGCACGTGTAAATCAACCACCATGAAATGGACAAATGTATTAAGGAGTCCTCAGAAAAATGTGCTGAAGCTGAATGCAGCCTCTCACAACAGCACCAGCTGGTACTGATACAGATGGGTTCCTAGAACACTCACCTAGTGGAGGAAGCCTGTACTACAAGGTGCTTGCCCTCCAGAAGATAATTCTGGGTTTTTTTGGGTCCCCTCTCATCTTTTGCTTAATTCTTCCTGTAGCTTTAAAGTACTTGTAGGAAATTTCCTCTGTTTCTCTGGTTTTGTTTTCTTCCAGATGGGGCTCTTCATTCTGTGTGCTGTGCTCTTTTTTTCTCCCCTGTAGTGCCTGTCAAGTGCCATAATCTTGTTATCTTGTGTATGCTGAACGTGGTAGCTTTGTCCGGTCCTTCTAAATGCTCTGATACTGTGGGCAAATGCTCTGTGGCTCTTTTCATAACTTACCTAAAACCTCTGCCTTGGTATCTGAACAGCAGTTTG
>NW_028081121.1:0-593 GCF_014824575.4 Sturnira hondurensis
TTCAAAAACATATACAAACACAGCCCTGGCTGGTGTAGCTCAGTGGATTGAGCGTGGTCCTGCAAACCACACAATCGAGGTTCGATTCCCAGTCAGGGCATATGCCTGGGTTGCAGGCCAGTTCCCAGCAGGGGACTCATGAGAGGCAACCATACATTGATATTTCTCTCCTTCTCTCCTTCCCTTCCCCTCTAAAGATAAATAAAATCTTTTAAAAAACACATACAAACACAATAATTACCAGCATAACTAAGTTTGAGTAATAAGAGATTTTACTTGGAAATTGCAGACCAGAGAAGTAACGTGATACTCACTTCTGATGGGACTAATTATTATTTGTGCTTGAGGTCAGGTCACCTGACAGTGCGGTCAGCCTGATGTCTACCTCACTCCACACCCATGAACCTATCTGATGACGGTGTACAATCAAAATTCTCATGAAGAGAGGAATGAAGGAATATGAGCAGGTGAGCGGTCCTTTGAACCAGCCATGATACAAATAATAATGTTAACTGAAGGGGCAGTAGGTGGTAGGCATCACGTTGAAAACACTCTCTCATCCACCATGGATACCAACCGCAAGCAACAGTCGA
>NW_028081122.1:0-1134 GCF_014824575.4 Sturnira hondurensis
TCTTCAAGGCGGACCCATCCTCCCTCCCCTGCTGGGTCCTGCCAGTTCACAGTGGTGACCTCAAGGGGAAGTGCTGGTGGTGGAGAGGACAGACTGCCCCCCTTCAAAGAAGGTCAGGCTCTTCCCACAGAGTAGCTGAGGGTCAGGCTGACCTTACAGGGACTCCCAGTTGAGTCCTCAATTGTCACCATATTGCAAATCCCCACTCTTGCCTCTCACACATGTTTTTTCAGAGAGATCACCACTAACCCTCCTGCATGCGGTTCTCCATTCCCTGTGACCCCCCAGGGAAGTCCCTGCTAGTGTCCGTGAGTCTGATCGCCACACTGTGTGAGGAAACCCCCGAAGGCAAAGAGAAACACACAGAGACACCAGAAAGCACTTGCCCGGCTCACACACACAGTCAGGAGTCACATTTGTCCCACAGTCAGGAAAAGTCCCCATCAGGACACCAGATGGACCTGACAAAGAGCTGGGACTCAAGGCCAGAAATTAGCACCAGACGCCTCACTGCTGTGGTCACACCTACGGACATGTGAGCGCAACTGATGAAGGATCGCACTGTTCGCGTTAATTCGAATGAATCTGCAATAACCTAGAACAGCAGACAAAAATTACATATAAACACAAGTATTGTTCACCAACAAGGACATATTCACAAAGTCTGGTGTCACATCAAATATTCCTAAGTGGAAGCTAGAAAGTACGAGCTGTGATAAGCAACAAAATCAACCAATTGTTCTGGCCATGAAATTTCACAGATGGTGGAATTTGTAGCCAGAAAGATTAAGAAAACTTACATTCCATTCATCCCGGTGTGTAGGAGAATGCTTGACATGGTAATCGCAGGCTAGGAGAACAAAAACCACTGCCGAGTCAATACACAGACGTGGAAACTACAGCATCCGAGATACGTCGACCCTTGATGTGACTGACAGCAGGTTCATCACCTCAGAGGAAAGGTAGTGACAGATGACATAGAGGAGAAACTAGAAGAGAACTTGAGACACAAACACGAAACCACACTGAGTAAAAGCACAGAAGCGTCAGTGGGCT
This sequence comes from Sturnira hondurensis, assembly GCF_014824575.4. Lineage (NCBI taxonomy): Eukaryota > Metazoa > Chordata > Mammalia > Chiroptera > Phyllostomidae > Sturnira > Sturnira hondurensis. The sequence continues at coordinate 1,057 of NW_028081122.1, forward strand.
GCAGGGCATGGGGGGAGCCTCATATACCCATGATTGCAATCTCTGATGCAGAGCAGTCTAGGGGAGGTAGAAAAATAT
>NW_028081123.1:0-573 GCF_014824575.4 Sturnira hondurensis
GCCTCTTGCACACCCCCAACAGAGGCCCTGGCTGTGCCCCAGGCATGCGCCCTGACTGGGAATCGAACCAGCCACCTTGAAGTTTGCAAGGCGGCGCTCAGTCCACTGAGCCACACCAGCTGGGGCTGGTGTTTCTTATTCTTAACTGATTGAAAGACGGTGGTAGTGGTAGCGATGGTTCACCGGGCGGTCACAGCACACGGGTAAGTGAACGCGGAAAGGACCGGAGGGGTCGAGACCACGCCTGCCGCACCCGGGGGCAGCGCGCTGCCGCCTGCAGGGGTGTCACCTCAGTCAGAAACGCGTGCCGAGGGCTCTGCAGAGGCCACTGTTTTTAAATGAACATGATGTTACCCACAGTGACAGGCAAAACAGAACGGGTTCTTGTAAAACACTCTATTGAAGCAGAGGAGACAGAAACAGAGTTGGTCTGAAAAAGATGCGAAAAAGTGCTGCGAACGGAAACCAGTGGAATCAGGACGGGTATTAATATATATTCTTGAACACCGTAAATGTGAATGGATTAAACAGACCCATTAAAATGCAGAGAAGATCACAGTGAAAGAAAGGCCC
>NW_028081124.1:0-3781 GCF_014824575.4 Sturnira hondurensis
TCATGAGCAAATGAACAGACAAGTGTTGGAGAGGATGTGGAGAAGTGGGAACGCCAGTACACTGTTGGTGGGAATGCAGACTGGTGCAACCCCTGTGGAAAACTGTATGGAATTTCCTTGAGAAACTAAAATTGGAACTGCCTTTTCACACAGCAATTCCACTGCTGGGATTATACACTAAGAATCCTGAAACACCAACCACTTCAGAAGAACCTCTACAAACCAATGTTCACAGCAGTGTTATTAACATAGTCAAGCTCTGGAAACAGCCTAAGTGTCCATCACTAAATAAGTGGATGAAACAATTGTGGTATATTTACACAATGGGATACAATGCAGCAGAAAGAACAGAGGAGCTTTTTCCCTTCACAACAGCATGGATGGATCTGGAGAGCATTATGCTGAGTGAAATAAAATAGGTGGTGAAAGGTAAATACCATCTGATGTCTCCCATAAGTGGAACCTAATCAACAAAACCAACATGGCAGAAAATTTGAAACAGAGACATGGAAATGCAGAACCAACAAGCAGTGAGCAGTGGGGAGGACGGAGGAGGACAATGGGGCAAAGAAGGGGAAGAGTCAAGGAACATGTATAAAGAACACATGGACAAAAAAGACAGGAGGTGGAAAATTGAATGTGGAAGGTGGGGTAGCTAGAGAAAAAAGGATTAATTCAGGAAAAAGAGGAGAATTGCAACTGCAGAACAATTTATAAAACAGTTTTAAAAATGTATGTACTATGAGAACACTACTGATGGTTATGCCCCTGCACAGGTGCAGAGTTTCACACTTGCACTTTTCCTCAGAGTCTAAGACAAAAGGCACTTCAAGGCAACCTGTCCCCAAAAAATCTGGGCATTCAGGTCATCTTTCACTGTAGATGCCAATCCAGAACAGAGGCAGGACAACTGGAAATATTTACTTGGAAAATTTCAGCCAGATTAAATATTTGGGGAGATTTGAGAATATAATAAGGATGGGCACTGTAAGCAACATGACAGGATTAGATAACTAACTATACGTATGTGACGTTAGAGTGAGAGATGCATGGAACAGATCTAAAGAGGCAAGACAGACTTGCCTCTTTATTAAAGACCATGCCACAGTGTACTGAGCCAGAACTTAAACACCACTGAAAGGAAAAGCTGTGGAGATTTTAAGAACAGGGGAAAGAATCATAAGAATCTCTGCTTGCTAACTGGCAGTACAGAAAAGAAAAGAGAAGAACATTTCGTACATTCTTCACAAGTTGCCTCTCTACATCATGGCTGTAAATGTTCTTAGCCAAGTTAGGTTTCTTCCTGCCACGGGGACTGAGACACAGAAACACCAGAAGGACTATATTTGTAGGGATGGGGCCACCCCTGGCAATGTATATTCTCTGAATCACTGGCAAGAAGACTTTAAGGAGACTTATGTGTGATTCAAAAGGGCAAAAATGAAACTGTAATTACAAATTGCTATTAAATTTCTGAAGAAAATGCCGTGATGAGAGATGGAGGAGAATGGCCTGCAATCACATGAATCTATCTAGAGTTTCCTGACTCTGAGGGAACATTAAGGCCTCTAGGTCACAACACAACTGCTTTCAGCACAGTGGAAAGAACCACAACCCAGACTCTTTTGGCCAAAACCCATTTTTCATCTCCATCAGTTCCTGCAATTTACAACGAGGTGCAAGTTCCCAGCAATTTATAATCACCTGCAAAGTAACTCAGAGTCCCTGAATGGAGCCAGAATCTGNGGCAGGAGTCACCTGATTTGGCCTAGTTCGTCACATAATTGCAGCGGAACTTATATTCACCACACAGTTTGCTCTGATGCAGGTTTTTTCTATAAAATGTAACAGGAGAGATTTAAGAGCTTGTTGAAGTAAGGAAACCTCACCCTCACACTTCACCCAAAGTTACCCTAGTTTTGGGTGATGTACCCTCCTGCAAGAGATACCAAAATACCTGCGGGCCAAATGAGCTCCACAAAGAGTGAGGTGCTTTATAATTCCACAGGCATGAGTCTGAGCTAGGATATTTGGGCTCAAGCCTTAGTTTTCATACCCAAGTTTCTGTTCAAAGTGCATGGAAGATAGAGACAGGAGAACCTGGATGATGTGATCCAAGTGCCTTTATTTGATGCTGCGCTTANGATGCAGGTTTTTTCTATAAAATGTAAGAGGAGAGATTTAAGAGCTTGTTGAAGTAAGGAAACCTCACCCTCACACTTCACCCAAAGTTACCCTAGTTTTGGGTGATGTACCCTCCTGCAAGCGATACCAAAATACCTGCAGGTCAAATGAGCTCCACAAAGAGTGAGGTGCTTTCTAATTCCACAGGCATGAGTCTGAGCTAGGATATTTGGCCTCAAGCCTCAGTGTTCATACCCAAGTTTCTGTTCGAAGTGCGTGGTAGATGGAGAGAGGAGAACCTGGATGATGTGATCCAATTGCCTTTATTTGATGCTACGCTTAGAGGGGCACTGAGTCTGGACCAACCTTAGCCCTCTGGGGGGAGGCAAGAATCTGATTCTAAAAGAAAACCTGCATGGTTTGTGGAGGGGTAGAGAAGGGTTTAGTCTCTTGTTCTTCTGGGCAGTTCCCTCAGTGTTTCAGGATGTGAGCTGGGACAATGGGTTAGGTAAAGGGCCAGGCTGTGCCCAGGTAGGGGAGGGCCAGTCTGACTACCAGCCATTTTGCCTGGTGCCAGATGTCTATTGTGGGAGGTGGGAGAGAGTTTTCATTAAGTCTCAGGCTATCAGTTGAGTCTGCATAAGTGAGTCATGAGCAGTCCAGCTGGTTGGAAGCCTGGCCTGACTCTTTCAGTTTCCAATGACATCTTATTAACCCAAAGAATAGATATGTACTGAATTATGCAAATAGTATTATTGCTGTATAAATTAGAATGTTCAAGAGAGTTTAGAAATCTTTTGAAAGACATCAAGGGAAAGACAAAAAGCAGTGTAGCTACCCACATGGGTGTCCTCTTCTGTATCCCCATTGTCTACAACAGTGTCCAGGGGCCTGCACAGAGTTGCCTGCAGAAGGGACAGAGCTCAGATCCTGCAAACTGTTCAGTTGCCCAAAGTAGTTATCCCACGACCACTGTTCATCCTCTGAAGGACACAATGTCACCTCTGGTGTGGACGTGGTACACATGAGACCAAACTGAGGTAGGGTTTGGTCTAAAATGTGACCTTAATTCAACAATAATGACAATGTCTACTCACATTATTATATATTTATTGACTCATGGCATACCTTTTAAGAAATATTGTTCTTCACAAGAAAACAATTACAATGATGCAAAAACCTTTATTTAGAGGTTAATAACAAACAAGAAAGGAGGAGAGTCACTCAGGATGTACATACAGCACAAGGGGCCAACTCTCAGCAGAACGGAAGGGGTCGTGGACTTTACACTGGTAATAACCAGCATCCTCCATGTGGACAGGGTCTATAGTGAGAATTCTGTTATTCCAGGACAGCTTTTTTCTCTTTGAGAGCTTCAGAGCCATGCCATTAAAGAACCACTCAATGGAAGGCACACGTGATGAGCACATGAAGACCACGTCACCATTCTCTGAAACTGTGATGTTGCTGGCTAGGACAAGGGGTCGCTGTTCCACAGGCCCTGTGGAAAAACAGAGAATGCAACTGAGAGTGGGCTGAGATATGGAGCCATATGGCTTCCTCAGATATCTCAGCCACTCATAGTCCACAGAGAGCTATGCAACATTCACCCTTGTGGGCCTTTTGTGTTAGGTAGCTGCGACATAGAAATTTGGAA
>NW_028081125.1:0-518 GCF_014824575.4 Sturnira hondurensis
GCAGCGAGTGAGAGGTGAAAACAGATTGGAGCACCAAGATTCCTCCAGGGCTCGTGTTCGTCTGGGCCTGAGCTGAGGCTGGCCATCCTGGGCTAGACGCAGACCGGCAGGGCAGGGGAGTGTGGACGTGAGCAAAGACACCACCCAGATGAGAACAAATGGCAGCTGCTAATGCCGCGTGGGCACAGCAGGGAGGCCCAGGTGTGCCAGGACTGGAGGCGGTAGGCAGCAACAGCTGGAGTTGGGCTGCCTAGGAGTTGGCATCTCAGGCAGTCGGTTTGGGGAACGTATTTGGCTTTCTCTGGTTGGTCCTGAGTTGGAAGCCAGGGCAAAAAAAAAAGAAAGAAAGAAAAAGAAAAAGAAGAGGAAGAAGAAGAAAGCTGGCAATCATTGTCCCATCCTGATTATTTGGGGCCAAGCGGGGCAGAGCGTGTGGGTTAGAGTTCCATTATCATTTGTGGAATGATACCCACAGTCCATTGGTATTTTATGTGCTCCAGGGAAAGAGACAGAAAGAG
>NW_028081126.1:0-591 GCF_014824575.4 Sturnira hondurensis
CCCAAGGATGTGCTTACTGATTGTAGAGAGACAGGAAGGGACGGGGAGAGAAAGAGCATGAGAGAAAGCGAGAGAGAGAAACACTGACGTGAGGGAGAAACCTCGATCAAATTGCCTTACGTATGCGTCCTGACGGAGAACCGAACCCACAAACCCACAACCTGTTGGTATACAGGACGATGCTCCAACCAACTGCACTACCTGGCCAGGGCTGTCTAGCCAACCGCCGATGAACATTTGGGTTGTTTACCACTTGGGCTAGGCATATAATGCCGTTCTTAACCTTTGTGGACAAGTTTCTCAATGGAAATATGTTTTCATTTCTTTTGAGTAAAGAAACGAATGGCTAGATTGTATGGTCAGAGCATATTTACTCAGAGGCCAGTTTCCTGAAGCGACTGGGCCGTGTCCCATTTCCACCAGCAGGGACGAGAGCCCCAGTCGTTCTACACCCTTGTCTACATCCTTGGCAGTACCGGTCTTTGAAATTGTATAACGAGTATGTGCTGGTGTGTTCCTTACTTTAAAAGATGCATTTAGGATTTAAGTAAATAAATAAATACTTACAGCCTCTGCCCCACCACCCACCAA
>NW_028081127.1:0-1268 GCF_014824575.4 Sturnira hondurensis
GACGTGCCCTGCACTGTAAATATGGAGTCACGCCGGCAGCAGGGAGAGAAGCGGAATGTTGCCACCTGTTCTAAATATAAAGCATCTTGAAATAATCAAACTATAAAACTAACTGAATAAGTACAATTAATAAAATACGGGGACTCAGATGTTAAGAGACCTGCCCAAGGTCACAAAAGAATTAAAAGATGAGGACAGAATTTTAAATGACTTTTCTCTGACACCCCAGACAGTAATACCAAACTGTCCAGCTTCTGTCTCCTTACGTGGAGACAATTAAATTTAGGACGGGAGGTGCCCACTGCTTTTTGGCATTGACTACCACCTGGAACCCTTTGTCCACGATTCATAATTCCAGACAGAGTGGACAGAATCCTCATTGGGGAATATTGAGCTCTGAGAGTTAAAAATGTTTCACAGCCAAGAACGGAAATGTGTCCCCTTCACCTTCCAGGGCACTGGTCAGTTTCTGTCAATTGCAGTGGCCTTAACCCGGGACAGAAGACATTGCATCAACAGTGAATTCTGAAAATGGGCAACGGATTCCAAAATTCCTCAATTCATACATTTTTATTAGAAAGGAAGTTCTATGAGGTGGTTGAAAGTATGGGATTCGAACCTGGCCGTGACCTTCACTAGCTGGGTGACCTTGGCAAAGAGGCCTTCAGTTAGCAACCATGACCACCAGCCCACTGACTTGGACACATAAAAAGTGTAATCGCCTGTGTATTTATGTGTGTGGCTCCCTAATAGAGACCATTAGTGAAGACCACCCTATGGCCTCAGCTGGAAGCTTTAGAAACACTGCTCCAATGTACACGACTGATTTGCAAGAATAGGATAAGAAGGAGGACATCCGCCAAGAGGGAGGCATGGGTGGAAACACTGTGCCTCCTCTCACAACCAAGTTTAAAGTCAACAAAGTTTCAGGAACAAAAACGCAGCCAAAACACAAAAAATAGAGCTGTATGGAAGTCCGACAACAAACTCTTCAGTCAGACTAGTAAGAGGGGCAGATTCAGCAGCAGAGCTGGTAGGGAAAAGAAGATCTCCTGACCCAGGCACACAGGAAGCCGTGTATGGATCCCAGGTGTGGGGTAGCAACAGGTGGACCCAGTGAGGGCGCAAGGCAGCAGGTTGAAGGCACACAGGAAGCCGTGTATGGATCCCAGGTGTGGGGTAGCAACAGGTGGACCCAGTGAGGGCGCAAGGCAGCAGGTTGACCACGGTCACACATTCGCATGCAGATAAACCAGGCAAAGGAGCGA
>NW_028081128.1:0-688 GCF_014824575.4 Sturnira hondurensis
CCTCCACCTTTTTGGCACCATGGACCAGTTTCATGGAATACAATTTTTCCACAGATGGTGGGGGTTATGGCTTTATAGCTTTCCACTAGGGGCAGATTAATTGTCACATGCCACTCACTCGTAGGGTTTTAATATTAGTCTGCAAGAATTGATTTATTATCATCTCGGTGTAGTCACACCTCTCTGCTAAGGATAATCAGTTTTCACAGCCACTCCCAGCACTAGCATCAGCACCTCAGCTCTATCTCAAATCATCAGACATTAGGTTCTTATAAGGAGAGTGCAACCTAGATCCATCACATGCATAATCCACAGTAGGGTTCTTGTTCCTATGAGAATCTAATGCTGCTGCCTATCCGACAGGAAACGGAGCTCAGGTGGTAATGCAAGTGATGGGGGCCAGCCATAAAGACAGGTGAAGATTTCCTCATTTGCCAACTGTTCCTGCTATGTGACCTGGTTCCTAATGGGCTGCACACTTCTTGGCAACCCCCTGGGCTACATTAATCTACTGTTACAATGCCTTATACCCATCTCATAGGAATGTTTATAAAACATATACTGCTTTGAAAAACTGGAAAGATTATAAAGAACAAATGAGGTGGAATTTCATCTCTGGTTTTAGGTCCCATCACAATGATTCCTCATTTCAATTCAGACACTAACATTTACTTGAGTAAATCAGACC
>NW_028081129.1:0-1275 GCF_014824575.4 Sturnira hondurensis
AAAGACATCAATATGTTGTTCCACTTATTTATGCATTCATTGGTTGATTCTTATATGCGCCCTGACCAGGAATCGAACCCACAACCTTGGCGCATTGGGATGATGCTCTAACTGACTGAGCTGCCTCGCTGGGGCAAATCTTTGATGTTCTTTTGCATTCTTTGATAGTATCTGAGCTTTATGGTGACCACTGGTTTTCTTTTAAAGTGCTTTCGGAGGGGAACAAGCTCTGCAGGGGTCAACAAACTCTCCCTAACTGGGACCTGCTGGTCTGATTTATCTGGAACACAAAATTCCTTTGCTTAGCTGTCTGGTTATTTTTGGTGCAAAGGACATGACATCCTTAGGTATACCCGAGTTAACTCAGTTGGACCTTTTTGCTTCTGTGCTTTAGACTTAAAGTTTAGTTATAGATTTTAAAACCCTGGCTCATTTCTTTCGTCAGGTAAACTCATGTCTACATTTTAGAATATTTGGAAGACACAGCGACACTGTCAAGAAGGAAATAAAAATTATCTAGAACTTTCAGAGAATCACCACAGTTAACATTTTGATGGATATTCTTTCATGCTCTCTCTCTCCCCCCACATGCATACATTCACACATCCTTTTTTTGAAAACCGTAGTGAAATCATGTTGTAATACTGTTTTTTAGCAGCTTTAATGAGCATACTTCAAATACCATAAATTCACGCATTTAAAATGTACAATTTGGCCCTGGCTGGTGTAGCTCAGTGGATTGAGCATGGGCCTGTGAACCAGAGGACCATGGTTCGATTCCCAGACAGGGCACATGCCTGGGTTGCGGGCCAGTTCCCAGCAGGGGACTCATGAGAGGCAACCATACATTGATGTTTCTCTCCTTCTCTCCTTCCCTTCCCCTCTGAAGATAAATAAATAAAATATTTTAAAAAATGTACAATTTGATACATCCACCAAGGAAAACAATATGGAGCTTTCTCAAAAAATCAAGAACAAAGCTGCTATATGATCCAGCAATTCTTCTTCTGGGTATCTATCTGAAAATTTTGAAAACATTAATTTATAAAGATATACATATTCCTAGATTCACTGCATCATTATTCACAGTGGCCAAATGTGGAAACAACTTAAGTGTCCTTCAACAGATGGCTGGATAAAGATGCGGCACATGTGAACAGTAGGTACTGTGTGGTCATGGAAAAGATGAAGTGTTGCTGTGCGACAGCGTGGATGGACCTTACGAGTGTTGTGCTAAGTGAAATAAGTCAGACGAAAAAGGACAAGAACAAGAAC
>NW_028081130.1:0-553 GCF_014824575.4 Sturnira hondurensis
GGTCTATGTGCCTGTTTTTATGCCAGTACCAGGCTGTTTTGATTACAGTGTCCTTGTAGTATAGTTTGATATCAGGTATTGTAATCCCTCCTACTTTGCTCTTCTTTCTCAAAATTGCAGCTGCTATTCGGCATATTTCACAGACATAGAACAAACACTTCAAAAATTTATGTGGAACTACATGAAACAATACTTTTAACAATTGCTGCATTTGCCATTGTCAATCACAATACAGTGGGAGACCTGCTAGAGAAACAAGCTAACCATGCCAACTTACAATCCCCAGATCAGGGTCAAGACAGAACCTGGGCAGCCTTAGGAGGAATATCCCTAATAGTAGTTTGGGCCACATGAACTAACACACAATCCAAGCCCCAAGTACTCTTGTCAGTGCAGAAACCCGAGTGGACTTTTAAGTACCTTACTTATTGGCCCAGGAAGGTGGGGTTTGTGCTGTAGTTAATACTTATTGATAAACTCACCAGGGGAGACAAATGCTTGCAAAGTACTACAGCAAGCAATGTGGCCAAAAGGGTGGTATCCCAAGAATGCT
>NW_028081131.1:0-536 GCF_014824575.4 Sturnira hondurensis
GTGAAATGTCAGTCTTGTGCTTTGTGCTGGGGGGATTTGGGGGGGGGGGACAGGTGTGTTTGGAGAGAAAATCCTGTAAGTAGCTGCAGAGAGGCAATAGTGAGTGGGGCTGGAGGGAACCCTGGCTCTCGCAGACTTTGGTCGCAGCTGGAAGCACCGAAGAAGTGTTTCTCAAGTGTTTTGAAGTCTGCCTGCAGGGATAAATACGTTTTCCCTAGTGACCCAAAACACACCACCATATATAGATGACTAAAATAAGTTTCACAAAACACTCACCATTATTACATAAACAATTACTGTATGTAATGCATATATTTTCTACTTTAATCTATTTCATTTTTAAAAAAAATATTTTATTGCACTCAACTAATTTCATGATAGATCATGACGTGTGGTGTATAAACCATGGCAGAAGCCCAGTGCTGCTCAGACGACTGCTCAGGGAGCTCCGCGGTGCTCTCCAACAGGCAAGGGGCTGCTACCCATGTAAGTCAACGCGCTGCTTCCTGCACTGAGAAAACCTTGCCTGGAAAACC
>NW_028081132.1:0-1239 GCF_014824575.4 Sturnira hondurensis
GTTCTGCTCCCCACAGCAGACGCAGAGGGAAAGACCTCCAGCCAGTGAGGGAGCAAGATGACAGCTTGAGGACTCCCGATGAAGAAGTGGGCAGAGGAGCATGGGCCCTGGCACTCAGCTTCTCATAGTGCCAGCCATCAGCTGGGCAATGAACATGACCAACCCATCAGGCCTTCAACCCTTGACAATATGCTCTGGTCCAGGGTGAGCGCCCCTCCTCCCACACTACCCCTCACCACACTGGACACACTCACACAGGCAGGATGGGAGGGAAGGGGTGTATGGCTGCCGTGGTCGGGTCCCCGTTCGAGCTTGGTCTGGAATGGCCTTCCCTGGGCTTCCCTCTGCTACCTGAGGGTTCCTCGTGCCAGAGGATAAGAGGTGTCTGTGGTCAGGTTTGTGCCAGTGTCTGAAGAAAATTGAGATATTGTTGGGAGGGGGACTCTTCTCACAGGGCCCTCCTTGTCACTTCCGATAAGAATTAGTCTACCAAGACATGATGAGCTTGGGGAGGAAAGGTGACCGATCTCTCAAAGGAAAGGGCCAAGAGCCTTTTTCTCAGTGGGCTTTTATTGGGATTCATTTGCAGAGGAATACAGGTAAAGCTCATCAGTCATTGTCAGGTGGTAAGGATCAAACAATAAACATACAAAGCTTATTCTGTGTCAGGGTCTGTTAGCTAAAGGGCTGTAAAACTTTGAGAAATAAACTCATTTCCTGTTCTGACCCTTATCATTTAATTGAGAGCATTTTTAGCAAAGCAGTTTTTACAGAATTTTATATATTTTTTCTTTGTTCTGATCACCCTGGGCTACCTGCCCTTCTTATCACAGGGCTTCACCGCCTTCAGTCATTGTTTCAGGTGTAAGTCAGGCAGTGAAACTAAGGGAGCCAAGAAATAAAGAGACTTCTTGCAGACAGAATGAGGACTCAGGGTATGTCAAAGCCCAAAGGCAAGGGTCCAGCGCCCCGTTTTCCTGTAGCTCCCCAAGCCCCCAAGTCCTTCCCTGGGGCCCACAGTTGATCGTGCCTGTCTTAGGTTGTCCGCCCCCTTGAGCAGTCTTACCTGTCATTGGCTAACCAATCATGCATTGGGAGCCAGTCAGGGTGAAGTAAAAGAGGCAGAAGCAGTGCCTCTGCCAGGGAGATAAGCTTCGTCTCCTTAATGGCTTATGGTTCGAAGGTCACTCAGTCAGCTTTAGCCATGGGGGGTTAGAGCTTCTGAAACCAGCCAGGGTG
>NW_028081133.1:0-1727 GCF_014824575.4 Sturnira hondurensis
ATGGTGGGTGGGCCTGGGGCTGCAGCTGGCAGCCAGTCCCCTCCAGGGCTCAAGAAAGGAAGGCAGCCACGCCGTGGCCCTCACCCCACCAGGCCCCCTGCACCAGGACCTGCCCCCTCAGTGTGACGCAGGCTCACCTGGATAGCAGCTCTCTGCAGGAGTTTGTCAGCACGGGGCTCTCGGTCTTCACCATGCACGTCATGGCCGACACGGCACCCGCGGCCAGCAGCTTCCTGACTCGAGCCCGCACGAAACTCGGCTTGTCCTGGGGACGGAGGCAGCTGGGCTCACTGACAGGGGAAGGGGATGCTCACGCAGCACGATAATCGGTGTGTGGGGACACAAAGGCAGGGAAACGCACTCAAATGAAAGACCTGCCTGCTGTGGACGCCCCAGATCAACAGACCCAACGACGCAAGAGCCCTGGCCCCTCACATACCTTGGGGTGCTGCTCGGGCACGTGCTGCTTGGCGTACTTGGCCAGCTCCACCATCTTGGGGTCGGGCTCCTCGTAGTCGTAGCTGTTGGTGCAGTTCACCAGCACCGAGGCCACGGCAAAGAGCACCGCCCTCTCCTCCGACTGCCGGAGCAGAGGGTGGGCAGAGCGGCACTGAAATTGGTGGGACCCAGGCCCGGACCCCCAGTGCTGCCCTTGGCTGGACCACTTGAGCACCGGATGAGCCTGGGAACTCCCCCAGCCCCCAGGCTGGCCCCAGGCTTTAGGAGCTCACACGCCTGAGCCCCGGACTCCTCCAGAGTGGTCATCCTTTCCATCACTGCTGCTGTGGGCCAATGTGCCCACGCCACACAGTGTGGCCACTCAGGCCACCAGCCCTCCCTCGTCGCTGCGGCCTGGCTGCACGGCCGTGGAGATACCTGGCTGAGCTGAAACAGAGCCTTCAGGGCGGCCTCGTCCTCCACAAACTCCTCCTTCACGTCAGCGTCGAAGGTGAGGTAGGCCAGGCCCTCCACTGCCCAGCGCCGCGTGCCTGCATCGATCTGGTCATTGCACAGCCACCTGGGGACAAATGGGGTAGCGGGCGGCCCTCAGATGGGGGCGAGAGGGGCAGGCTGGGGCCAAGGGGCGAACGCCAGGGGTTCAATCTGATGCAAACAGGGAAGCCAGTCACAGGGTCTGCCTGCAGGAGGGCAGGGCAGTGAGGAGGCCCCTCCCTCCCTCGGACCCTACTCCCATGAGACCAAACCGAGAGGCAGGGAACCGGAGCAGCGCCAGTGACTCACTTTCGACACTGCTTGGCCAGCTTGAGAGTAGAGCCCTCGGCAAACTGCTTCATGCTGAAGTCGGTCCCACCAGCCGAGCCCAGTTTACAGAGTCCCTGGAAGAAGCAGCAAGGACCTGCTGTGGCCAATGGGGATGAGGCAGAGCTGGGCCCTGTGCACCGGGTGTGGGCCCCTCCCTGGCACTCTTCCAGGCCACTTTCTGGAACATCTGGCAGCAAAACGCAGCACTGGGGTGGCCACACGACACAGGACCTAGTTAGAGACTGGCTCATGGGCCACTCTCCCGTCCTGGGCCCCAACCCCGCCCGATCTGTCCTGGGATTTGCTGTTTTTTTCCATGTCAGACAGCAAACAAAGACTCTTTACAGGTGGAGCTAGAACATGTATGGGGCAAACAAGACAAGTGCCTCAGCCAAGGTCAAGATCCTTGCAGGATGAAGCAGCACAGAACCAAGTGCCCGGGGGGACCAGTGTCCCCAGGGTGC
>NW_028081134.1:0-732 GCF_014824575.4 Sturnira hondurensis
AAGGTCCAAGTGCCCCAGGAGAAGCCCTTATGTAACAAGTTGTTTGACAACTACGGTAATCTGAGAGCTCTGTACCTGGCTGATGGGGTGGGCCAATGGGGTGCATAAGGTAGGCCACTCAGAGTGGGCGTGGCCTGGAGGCCCCAAGGAATGGGGTGTGGGAGGGTTGCTTTCCATTGCCTCTTGATTAAGCCAGGAGGCCAGTGGAGGTGCAGCCAGAGCTGGGGCTGCTGGGAGCTGAGGGCACAGCTCCCTGGAGTCAGCTGAAGACCTGCAGGCCCAGGAGCTGCTGTCCTTTCACGATGTGGTTCTTCGCCTTGGTCTTGGGCTTCCTCGCCGCGAGTCAACTGAAGACCTGCAGGCCCAGGAGCTGCTGTCCTTTCACGATGTGGTTCTTCGCCTTGGTCTTGGGCTTCCTCGCCGCTTCCACAGCTCGGGGTGAGTCCTACAGAAACTCAAATGGAGCGGAGCATTTGGGCCACGTCCAGCATGCTCCACGTCCTGTGGAGGGGGGTGTAGGGATTTGTGTCAGGGAGAGGCATGACAGCTGCAGGGCCAGCCCAGCCGCCCTCAAGTCCACGGGAGACACGGGGGTGGCTGGTGAGCACTGGAGACCGCAGCTGTTCGTGTTGCGTGCATGGGGACCTGCTCACCAGGGCTTGCAGGAGCTCGGTGTATTGCCCCCCTGATTCTTAGTCCCGATGTGGCCAAATCCTGGAGCGCGACTCTGCT
>NW_028081135.1:0-598 GCF_014824575.4 Sturnira hondurensis
CACCAACAGTGAACTAGGGTCCCCTTTCCCCGACAACCTCTCCAGCACTTGTCGTTTGTTTCTTTGTTTATGATGGCCATTCTGACCAGTGTAAAGTGGTATCTCATTGTGGTTTTATTTTGCATCTCTCTGATAGCTAGCGATATCGAGCATCTCTTCATGTGTCTCTGGATCCTCTGTATGTTCTCTTTGGAGAAATGTCTGTTCAAGTCCTTTGCCCATTTTTTAATTGGGTTGCTCATCTTCTTTGAGTAGAGTCATGTGAGTTCTTTGTATATTTTGGAGATTAAACCCTTATCTGAGGTATCATTGGCAAATACGTTTTCCCATGCTGTTGCTTCTCTTTTTATCTTGATACTGTTTTCCTTAGCCATGCAGAAGCTTTTAATTTTGATGAGATCCCATTTGTTTATTCTTTCCTGTATGTCCCTGGCTCTAGGGGATGTATCAGTAAAAATATTCCTGCGTGGAATACCTGAGATTTTCCTGCCAATGCTCTCCTCTAGGGCTTTAATGGTTTCACAGCTTATATTTAAGTCTTTTATGCACCTTGAATTTATTTTGGTGTATGGTGTAAGTTGGTGCTTGAGTTTCATTT
>NW_028081136.1:0-691 GCF_014824575.4 Sturnira hondurensis
CCAGGGGTGGCTGAGCAGTGACCTCGGGCTGGAAAATCAGAGCTGGAGGTCTTCGGACTCCTGCTCTCTCCCCCACCTTCCGAAATATGGCTCCCCGAAATACCATTTTAATGACTATCTCGTTAGGAAACATGGAACTGGACACGTGGGTGTAGGGGCCCTGGGAGCCTTCCCTTCTGTTCTAAACCACAGAGGGGCGCAGGCGGTGGCGGAGCAGAGAACAGACGCGCAGCGGCCCCCCGCACGCCAGGTGGTGTTTGCTCAGTGTTGGCCGCCTGCCGGGCGTGGCGTTAGGTCCTTCCCAGTTTACTAGCTCATTCAGTCTTCCATCCTTTGAGTGTCGTTTTCCCCTATGTGACAGGTGAAGAAACAGGTTCAGAAAAGTTAATGTCAGCCAATTGCCTCCCTTCACACAGTTAGGAGAAGTCAGATCCAGAGTTGAGTCCTGGTAGTTTGACCCCAGAGCTGCCCCCTTGAACGACATCCCTCGGCCTGTGGTCTCCATCTGCTTGTGAAGGAGAGAGAGGGGGGCTTTTACACGGTGCCAGCTCGCGTGCTTGCGAGTGCCCTCCAGGTGACGGTGGTGCTCTGGAGCCCCGGAAGCACGCAAAGGCTGCAAGAGCCCTTCAGACCCTGGCTTGGCAGGCTCAGCTGCACAGGATGAAACAGGCTGAGACAGGACCGCGGCAGG
>NW_028081137.1:0-640 GCF_014824575.4 Sturnira hondurensis
TCCTCAGCACCTTCCAGTCTTTTGGCCTATGCTCACAGAATCTCCCAACATAGTGGTCTTGGAAGCTGAGTTTGGGGACCTCTAAGCTATTTCAATCCCAGGTGATGACTGGAGGAAAAGAAGGTAGAGCCACAGTTAGACAGCAGTAAAAAGTGGAAAGCAAGAGTACCCCAGACCATTTGAAGAAAGTCATACAAACAGTTGCTGTTCAATAGTGCTTGGTGATTCATTGGAGTCTAATGTTTAGAAATTTTACTTCAAAAAAGAGCAATAATGTTTCTCTAGCCATTGTGGTTCAGCTGGTTGGAACATTGTCCCATGGGCTGAAAGGATGTAGCATTGATTCTTGTTCAGGGTACATGCCTAGGTTGCAGGTTCAAACAGGGCACAAAGAAAAAGACAGCTGATTGATGTTTCTCTGTCTCTGTCTTTCTCTTTCTTACTCTAAAAGCAATGAAGGACTTCCACCAAGATGGATTCATAGGTGGAAACACTGTGCCTTCTCCCACAAACAAGTTTTAATACAACAAAGGTTTAGTAAACAAAGACGCAGCCAAAGGACAGAAAATTGAACTATACAGAAGTCCCAAAACAACGAACCATTCAACCGGGACTTGTAAGAGGGGTGGAGCCAGCAGTG
>NW_028081138.1:0-551 GCF_014824575.4 Sturnira hondurensis
CACCTCCAGAAGTTGTAAGTATGTGTGGTGTTGGAGGTTAAGTAAATTTTCTGTGCTAATCCTTTCCAATATGTGCATGGACCTAACCGTTGCGTCGTACACCTGCAACGAATGCAGTGTTATTCGTCAGTTACTCCTCAGTAAGAAAATCACAATTGCACATAGAGTGATTTGGGGTGCCGGGACGAGGTTCCAGGTCACCCGACCCTCTCCCTGGTCCTTGGTCATGAAAGGCTCACCTGAGTTAGAGGAGGTGAGGGCAAGGTACGAAGGAGCCTCCTGTTTTGCTCCAATCCATCCAGATGCCCCCGGTGCGCAGCCGACACAGTGGACACTTAGCCCTCAGAGGGCACAGCCCGAAGGATGCGTTGGGATGTGTTTGCAAACACACACATACACATGTATGTGTGTGTTTCTCTTTGAGTGTTGGCAAATACTCACTCGTGTACTTGTGTGGGCATAAATGTCCTGCCTCCCGAAACAGACCAAACTTTCAAGGGCAGGTCCCACATGTTAATCAGAAAACATCTCACCCATCCATAGCTCATCTC
>NW_028081139.1:0-623 GCF_014824575.4 Sturnira hondurensis
TTTGTGGTAGTGGGGGACTGCGTTCGCGCTCTCCCCTGGCTTTGTGGTACAACGTCAGATCTCAAGAGCTGCTCTGGAAGCTGCAGTGCGACTTTGGCGGTACTTCCCTTGTGCTCACGGGGAGAAAAGTTGGGTGCCTCCGGGGAAATTACTGGCCGCCATTGAGCAGACGAAGAGCTTCTTGTGGGTGACTTGGTGTCTGTAGGCTGACGGGGCAAGATACTATTCTTGGGGTGCTACGGTGAACTGCAGGTGTGGGGGGGTTTGGGCAGAAAGCCGCGGGAATCATCTGCGTTTGCATTCACCAAAGCACCCGTACGCTTACTGCGGGGCTTCGGAGTGTACGTTCCCAGGTGTGCAAAGGAGGGCCGGGCTTTCTTTCCCCCGTGCGCCCGTGGGCGCCGAGCTATGGGGAGTTTCCCCAGAGCAGCGAAGGGCTGCTGGTTGGCTGGTGGGTCGTCTTGGCCGGGGCTGAGAGCGGTACGAAAATTCACTCCACCGGCTGTGGGTGGAGGGGGGCGTTTTGATCTCTCCGCCTGCAGACAGCTTAATACAAGATTCGACTGAAACTGCGCTCCCTGATTGACGAGCCTCCCGGTCGCTTCCGCATTTTCCCAAAACCC
>NW_028081140.1:0-744 GCF_014824575.4 Sturnira hondurensis
CAAATCCATATACCCTGCTAAGCTCTTGGCCTCCCACGCACACTTATTACTCTGTCCTAGACCTGAAGGACGCCTTCTTCTGTATTCCCTTGGCCCCCCAGAGCTGGGAAATATTTGCCTTCGAGTGGAATGACCCAGAGAACGGACTAGTTAGGCAGTTCACGTGGACCAGGCTCCCACAAGGGTTTAAGAACTCCCCCACTATTTTCAACAGGGCCCTCAGTAAAGACTTGCAGGTTTTCCGTTCCTCCCACTCATCGATTATGCAGCTCCAGTATGTGGATGATATCCTCATTGCTGCCAGGACCAGAGGGGAGTGCGAAGAAGCCACCATAGATTTGCTACGGGACCTCGAGAGGAAGGGATACCGAATCTCCACCAAGAAAGCCCAGATCGTCGCACAAACTGTAAGTTATTTGGGATATAACTTACAGGGGGGACAGAGGACTCTGTCAAGTCAGCGGATCCAGACAGTCTTGCAGATTCCTGAGCCCACCACCAAGAGGCAAGTACGGGAGTTCCTGGGGCAGTTGGCTACTGCCGATTAAGGATATTAGGGTTTCCAGAACTGGCAAAACTGCTACATGAGCTAACCCGAGGCAAGGAAGAGCAGTTTACATGGACAGATAAGGAGAGGCAGGCCTTTCAGGCACTGAAAGAGGCCCTCATAGATGCCCCAGCTCTGGCGCTGTCAGATTTGACTAAACCCTTCCAACTGTTCATGGCAGAGAAGGGAGGGGTAGC
>NW_028081141.1:0-925 GCF_014824575.4 Sturnira hondurensis
CCTTTATGAGGATATTTGAACAAGTGTCAAATATGTGATATATGACCCTTTGGCAACTCTTGTTTGAAAACACCTTAGCTAGCTCAGGAAAGGCTTCCATGACAGAATTCATTAAATTCTGAGCATTTGTTCCATTTTGTGGGGAGTTCTGGAGTTGTAAAATTTATGGTGGTAGTCGGTTCCAATGTAGCTAAATCAACATGGGTGTGAAAGAGCAGACCGTTTCATATTGAGAGGTACAGAAATACAGTACGTGATTCATGAGACTTTTTTTTTTTTAGTTATTAGTGAGTAAAGACATATAGTTACTATCATAAGACATAGTCACTGTCTTATCACACCTGTCATCATGGTTCATTTCTTTAGGGCTCATTTTCAGAAATAACTGCGTCTTTCAGACTGTAAATGAAAATAAGAAAAGGAAAAGAACAAAAATAAAAGCATGCAGTACTACCTACACTACCTTATTTTTACAGCTCATGCATGCTTCATAGACATAACTAACTTGATGAGGCAGTCTTACTTCATTTTGCAAAGACATGTTGTACCTCCCCTTCACTAGCACAAATGTTATTTTATCTTCTCTGTTAAGGTTTAGTAACTATGTAATGGCTAACTTAATAGCCTCTGTGTGTTCTTTACATTCAATTACTTTAATTGAATAACTCTTGAGTTCAAACACAGTTTTTTTTTTCACCAGCTGAGTTATCCAGTTTTAAAACCTAGTTAAGTATAGCACACTTTGGATAAGCAGTGGGTAGAGGAACATACCCTCAATTTGTCTGGCAAATCAGTTAGCCAGAACTCAGCATATGAAACAGCTAGAAGAAGAAGGGTTTTGTTGTTGTTGTTGTTGTTTGAAGCTTATGCAGATTGTAAGAATGACAGCCACAGCTCTTTCTTTTTGATATTTGAAAAGTCTCCT
>NW_028081142.1:0-956 GCF_014824575.4 Sturnira hondurensis
TTTCTCCCAGGAAAAGCCATCTTTGAATCTCCAGTAGGTTACACAAAACTTAAGTACTTATTATGATGATCGAACTTTTTATTCTTGAGTGGGCAACCTCAGGGTTTAGATGTTACTCTGCAATTTTATCAGGACAGGAAGCATCACAACATGATAACTCTCTGGTCACCAAGAACTTTTGGATGGTAATATCATGTTTCTGTATCATCCATCATACTTGTGCTGGGTACATGGCCGTGTTAACCAGTAAGTGTTCGATGGAGTTGGGGCTCACAGTGGCTCATTAGCATCTTATTTGAGACAAGAATGGTTGTCTTTGAGAACATTATCTGAGTTAGGTCCTGGGGTCCTGATCATGCTTCCATGCCCTAATACATCCTTCCTTCTGCCAGATTCTCCTTACCTCTACCTAGCCCGTTACCACCCAACCAGGTCTGGTCTGCTGAGCAAAAGCTCGCTCTAACATGAAGACTATTGAAATGTCTTGGCCTCTGTGAAACCTGTCCTTACTGCTCACCCACACCCCTGTGTATAACTCACCCCCAGGGACCGTGTCATTGTTTTCCTATCTACTGTCCTAATAAGAGTGAAGACACAGCCCTGGCTGGTGTGGCTCAGTGGATTGAGCACGGGCCTGCGAACCACACGATCGTGGTTCGATTCCCAGTCAGGGCACATGCCTGGGTTGCAGGCCAGTTCCCAGCAGGGCACTCACAAGAAGCAATCATACATTGACATTTCTCTCCTTCTCTCCTTCTCTCCTTCCCTTCCCCTCTAAAGATAAATAAATAAAATCTTTAAAAAAAAGAGTGAAGACACAAATGACTGTTGTATCTTCGGAGCCCAGCACAGAGCCAGGTGCACACTGATGCTCCATTAATGATTGGACAAAGAGCTGTCCTACGAGTATCTTGTCATTCCATGCTGAGAAAGCCCAGCTTTTGAAAGGCCATTAT
>NW_028081143.1:0-1787 GCF_014824575.4 Sturnira hondurensis
TTCTCCTACCACGCACACCCTTCTTACTGGCTGTAACACCCCCACTTTTCCTGGTTGCATTGTGAATCCTACCATAAAACCTTGATGCAAAACCTATTGCAAAATCCCAATGTCGATCCCAATTGTTCCCTGATGAAATCTGCCTGTTTTAATATCATGAATATTTTTTTTCTTTGACAGAATAATTTTATCTTCTAATAATCTGGGAAAGGTGCAAAAACAAATGAACTGAAATGAGGCAACCTTCCCCCCACTAAAATCACTGGACGTGCAGAGTTCAAATCCAAGGGTGTGCTTTACTCTGCAGCATTGGAAATTCCTCTTTTGTCTCTCCATTTCTCCCCTTATCCATCCTCTCTCCCCAAGTCCCCAAATTTGGATAGTTAATAAATGCAAAAGTTTGAAGATGAAGGCAGACTTCTGAAGCGTAGTTTAGGCCTTTATTCCTTCTCCATCAATGCTCCCCCACCTTAATGGGCACTCGGGTTGCATGGAGATCTTGTTAAATGCAGATTCTGATGGAGGGGGTTTGGAGTGGGACCTCAGGTGACGCCATTGCTGCTGTTGCATCATGGTCCCCTGTGAGTCACCCAGCGAGGTCTGAAAGAATGCTGACCCCTGGAACCCAGCACCCAAGGTTCAGGTTTAAGTGGTCTGGGTATGACCTGGGTGTGGAGAGTTTTAAAATCTCCCCCAAGTGATTTCTGTGTGCCAACCAGGGTTGAGAACAGCTAACATAGAAAGTGGACTGGTGGCGTGCAGGTGCAGGGACTTTGAAACTGGTTTTGCCATTAACTGTCAAGTTACCTTGAGTGTGGTCCGCGCTATCTAAGTCTATTTTCTCATGCATTAGAAAAAGAAGCAATAATACCTTCTCCTTAGGATTGTGGGGTTAATTCAAAGTCATTATGTTCAGTACTCAACACAATACGTACTCTCCTTTTGCTTTCTTTCCTTATGTTACTTTCTAGCTCAGAAAGAGCCAGACTAAATCTCATGATTTATGGTCCACATTTGGTCAGTAAATGAGTTTTGATTGACTTGAGTACTATATATATATATATATATATATATATATATATATGTGTGTGTGTGTGTGTGTGTGTGTGTGTGTGTGTATAGCTATTGTTTCAACATCTGGAGAGTTACACAAAAATCTAGATTTTGGCCTCTGTGGGCGCAGATCAAGATCTGGTCATAACAAGTGCCCTCTGACCAGCTTAGCGCTCCTTCAAACACACCAGGGCTTCTCTTCCTTAGTTCCGGGGGCCGTGCTCGAGGCCTCTGACCTGTTCCATCCCGGGCTGCGCTGAGCTGTCAGCCTGAATTTGTTTTTCACCAACATCGTGGGGATTCCCATCATCTCTGGAGCTAAAGTCCCGTTTTCATGGATCTGTTGTCTTTCCTTTCCTTGATGTAGAAATTTCCTGAGAAAGAGTGCATGGAAAGAAAAGTTTGGGGCCTTGAATGTCTAAACATGTCTTTATGTTTACCCCCCTGTCTGTTTGATAGTCTCACTAGGTAGAGAATTTTGCATTGGAATTATTCCCCCCTCCACCCCCAAATTAGGAAGCATTTAATCCCATTGACTTACAAGGTTAGTCTGCTTCCTGATCCTTTAAAATAAATACATACTCTGACTTGCTTTACCTCTAGAAGCTTTTAGGATCTTCTCCTAGCCACAGGGTGTGCCTTATGTTGGTTTAATTCCTTCCACGGCCCTAAGTACCTTGTGGGCTCTTCATGTGGAAAACTCTTGTCCTTCAATTGTGGGGAATTTTCTAAAT
>NW_028081144.1:0-1564 GCF_014824575.4 Sturnira hondurensis
ACATAAGTTTTGGCTTGTTGTGAGTTCATTTTCACTTGTTTCCAGAAATTTTTGATTTCTTCCCTAATTTCAATATTGACCCATTCGTTGTTTAATAGCATACCATTCAGTCTCCATGATTTTGGGTGTTTTGGGTTTTTTTCCTGTGGGGTTGGTCTCTAATTTCAGTCCCTTGTGGACAGAGAAAACGCTTGGTATTATTTCAGTTTTTTTGAATTTGTTGAGTCTCGTTTTGTGTCCTATGATGTGGTCTATCTTGGGAAATGTTCCATCTGCATTTGAAAAGAATGTGTATTTAGCTTCTTTGGGATGAAGGGCTCTCTATATATCAGTCAAGTCCACTTCATCTAGGGTGTTGTTTAGTGCAGCTCTATCTTAGATGATATTTTGTTTGGAAGATCTGTCCATTTTTGACAGTGGGCTGTTAAAATCCCCTACTATAATTGTGTTGCTGTCAATATCTTTCTTGAAGTCTTCTAGGATTTTTCTTATATATTTGGGTGCTCCTATGTTGGGTGCATATATATTTATGATGTTAATGTCTTCTTGGTAGATACTTCCGTTGAGTATAATGAAGTGACCTTCTGGGTCTCTCTTTATGGCCCTTTTTCTGAGGTCTATTTTGTCTGATATTAGAATTGTTTCCCCGCTTTTTTTCCTTGACCATTTGCTTGGAAAATATGTTTCCAGCCTTTCACTTTTATTCTGTGATGGCCTTTTGTCCTGAGGTGGGTCTCTTGTAGGCAGCATATGTGTGGGTCATGCTTTCTTATCCATTCAGCTATTCTATGCCTTTTGATTGGGGCATTTAATCCACTTACATTTAAGGTTATTATTGATAGGTACTTATTCATTGCCATTTTTGTACCAGGGTTCCTCTCTGTCTCTCTCTTTTCCTTCCTTTCCTTAAAGTAGTCCTTTTAGTATTTCTTGTGGAGCTGGTTTGGTGGAGGCATATTCTTTTAGACTTCTTTTGTCTTGGAAGCTCTTTATTTGACCTTCTGTCTTGATTGAGAGCCTTGCTGGGTAAAGTAGCCTTGCTTGTAGGCCTCTGGTTCTCATTACTTGAAATATTTCTTGCCATTCTCTTCTTGCTTGGAGTGTTTCCATTGAGAAGTCAATAGCTAACCTTATTGGGGTCCCTTGTATGTGACTTCCTTTTTCTCCCTTGCTGCCTTTAAGATTCTCTCTTTGTCGTGGAATTTTGCCCTTTTAATGCTGATGTGTCTTGAAGGGGGCCTCTTTGGGTTCCTCTTGAATGGGACTCTATGTGATTCCTGGATTTGTGTAACTTTTTCTCTCATCAAATTAGGAAAATTTTCCATCATTATTCTTTTAAATAGGTTTTCTATCCCTTGTTCTTCTTCCTCTCCTTTTGGCATTCCTATTATTTGGATATTATTAGGTTTCATGTTATCTTGCATTTCTCTTAGTCCATCTTCATTCTTTTTGAGTCTCTTTTCCCTTTCTTGCTCTTTCTGGGAGATTCTTTCTTCTGTGTCCTCCAACTTGCTGATCTGATCTTCTGCCTCATCGATCCTGCTTTTCATTCCTTCTACTGTGT
>NW_028081145.1:0-511 GCF_014824575.4 Sturnira hondurensis
TTTCTTGTCAGCAAAAGAAACTGTCAATAAAACAAAAAGGCAACCAACTGAAATGAGAAGATAGTTTCAAATGATACCTCTGATAAGGGCTAATATCCAAGATATACAATGAACCCATACAACTCAACAACAAAAAAAGCCCCAAACCATCCAATTAAAAATGGGCAGAGAACCTGAAGAGACAATTTTCCAAATGGAACATACAGATGGATAATAGATACATGAAAAGATATTCAGCATCACTAGTTATAAGGGGAAAATGCAAATTGAAACCACAAGGAGATCCACTTCACACCTGTTAGAATGGTTGTTTCCAATAAGATAAAAAATAACAAATGTTGGAGAAGATGTGGAGAAAGGGAAACCCTCACTACTAATGGGACTGTAATATGGTACAGTGGAAAACAGTATAAAGGTTCCTCAAAAAAATAATAATAGAGCTACTATATGACCCAGCAATCCTTTTTTTACTTATACACCTACAAAATTTGAAAACACTTTTTATGAGGAT
>NW_028081146.1:0-555 GCF_014824575.4 Sturnira hondurensis
GAAGGGCAGATAAAGCGTTTCCCAGATAAGGTCAAGTTAAAGGAGTCCATCACCAAGTCCTTACTTTATGAAATGTTAAAGGGACTTATCTAAGAAAAAGAAGATAAAGAACTATGAACAGTATAATGACAGCAAACTCACAACTATCAACAACTGAACCTAAAAAAAAAAAAAACTAGAACAGGAACAGAGTCATGGAAATAGAGATTATATGGAAGGTTATCCGTGGGGAGGGGGAGAAAGGGAGGAAGGAAGGAGAAGGTACAGGGAATAAGAATCATAAATGGTGGGCACAAGGTAAACAGAGGGAGGTTAAGAATAGTATAGGAAATGTAGAAGCCAGAGGATTTATATGTACAACCCATGGACATGAATTAAAGGGGAGGGGATGCTGGTGGGTAGGAGGGTATAGGGCAGAATGTGGATAAGTGGGAGAAAAAAATGGGACAACTGTAATAGCATAATCAGTAAAATGTACTTTAAAAAACAGCACTGAGGGCATATTTTTTTCTTCAAGCAGTGGCAGCTGGAGGAAAAAATGTCGAAGTCTGCTTT
>NW_028081147.1:0-699 GCF_014824575.4 Sturnira hondurensis
TATGCCATTTTGACAATTTATTGTCTTCCGTCTGCTCCATTCTTCCATGCACCGGTTGGTGGGAGATAACTACTTGTCCGTTGATGCACAGGTGGCTAACAACCCCTCTGGTTGCCCTTGAATCTTTGGCCTTTTGCTCCTCTGGGTGCAGCCACAGTGGCCAGGGAAGTGTGTGTGTGTGTGTGTGTGTGTGTGTGTGAGCGTGTTTGGCTTGAGGGCTCTGCCTTACTGATTTCTGGCCATGTCACTCTCTGAAGTTCTCGGATTCCCAAGGTACTGGATGCAGCTGCCACAGGGTAGTGCTATTCCCTGAACCGTCTAGAATGGGCAAGAGGGTGGAAGGGACGCTGACGATTTTGGAGAGCTCATTTTCTTTAAGAGGACAGACTACCAGTGGATTATAAAAACAACAAAGATTTTTTCCCCTGTCAAAGTCGAATGACCTCAAATAGTAATAAACAGCACTCATGTTCTAAATATTATACTAGTCTGAGCATCTTCTGGTGGCGGTGGCTGCTGCAGCTGCTACTGCAGCTGCTGCTGCTTGTTCTTTTTCCTTTTTCTATCCTTCTTTAATTAGAGGGGGCATCGTGGTGTGGTGGGAAAAGCCACCGAATCAGATTTAGTTTTGCTTCCAGTTGCACTCCGTTTCACCACCGGAGTCTGGCTGAAACTTTGATTCTCACAGAAAGTGTAGCA
>NW_028081148.1:0-515 GCF_014824575.4 Sturnira hondurensis
ATAAAAGACTTAAATATAAGCTGTAACACCATTAAAATCCTAGAGGAGAACATTGGCAGGAAAATATCAGATATTTCATGCAGCAACATTTTTACTGATACGTCCCCTAGAGCAAGGTACATAAAGAAAAAAATAAACAAATGGGATCTCATCAAAATAAAAAGCTTCTGCATGGCTAAAGAAAACAGTATTAAGATAAAACAAGAACCAACTGTGTGGGAAAAACATATTTGCCAATGATACCTCAGACAAAGATTTAATCTCCAAAATATACAAAGAACTCAAACAACTCCACTCTAAGAAGACAAGCAACCCAGTTAAAAAATGGGCAAATGACTTGAACAGACACTTCTCCAAGGAGGACATACAGAGGATCTAGAGATGCATGAAAAGATGCTCGATATCACTAGCTATCAGAGAGATGCAAATTAAAGCCACAATGAGATACCACTTTACACTGGTAAGAATGGCCATCATAAACAAAGAAACAAACAACAAGTGCTGGAGAGGTTGTG
>NW_028081149.1:0-552 GCF_014824575.4 Sturnira hondurensis
ACCAATTCTGTGAGCATCCTGATCACCAGTGTTTTGAACTGTGCATCTGAGAAGTTCGCTATTTCTCGGTCGCTTAGAGTTATTTGCTCTGGGGCTTTGAACTGTTCTTGAGCCATATTTTGGACTGTTCGTGCCTATTACATATGAGGAGCAGAGCCCTAGCTGTTCACCAGGGCGGGGCAACTCAGTTGCTGGGTTGTGATGCTGTGTGTGTGGGCGGGGTCAGAGAGGGGCAATGGTGGTCCCCTGTGCCTCCTCCCGCCAGGGCCCCATGGTCCATCTCACTGCTCACTCCTTTGCTGGTTTATCTGCGTGCATGAATGTGCAACCACAGTCAGCCTTCCCCACACCCTCACTGGGTCCGCGATGCTACCCTGGCTGCCTTCATACCTGGGTCGCCTGGGTCTTCTGGGTCTCCTGAGTCTCCTGGGTCGGTTGATCCTTCCTGCCCCACCCTGCTCTGCTGCTGGCTCCACCCCTCTTACCAGTCCCAGTTGAACGCTTTGTTGTTGTCGGATTTACGTATAGTTCAGTTTTCTGTTCTTTGGCTGT
>NW_028081150.1:0-9084 GCF_014824575.4 Sturnira hondurensis
CTCCACTTGTGATGAGTGTGGCACCACTACCCTCTTGGCTACCTGAGTTAGAACTCTGAAGGTCTCAGTCCACAAAATCCACTTGGCCATTACATCCTGTGCATTTTGACTTCTCCAGTGTCTCCTCTCTTGTCCCAGTAAACTCGTGAGGTGTTCCCTGAATGGCTGCCACAGCCTCCTGCCCTAGCTTGCCTGCCCAGTGTGAAATTCCAAGCACCTCTTAGGGGTGCTCTTTCTAAAATGTGTCCCTGACCCATCATCACCCATCTGCTCTACCTACCCCCACCAGTACACTCAGAAGCTTTGGGAGGAGCCTGAGTGACCAGGACTTCAGACACTTTTTTCATGAGTTCTCTCTGTCAGCTGGGGATATTTCCATATTAGATAACCTTCTCCTAGAGTCTACAGGCATCAACAGTCCCAACTTCCCAAGAAAAACTTCACAGTGTCATGGAAGCCATGCCCTCCCTTCTTTAAGGACCCGATGGAACCGGACACGTGCCCCCACAGTGTGGACCTGAGAACACCACCAATCCTACCGCAAGTGTCTGGCTGGTTCTCACCCTGTCAGTGTGGGGAAGGCTTTCCTTGTTAGCATTGCTGATCAGTGCTTTTCTCAATCCCCCTGTTCTTTATCCATGGTGTCCTCATCCTACTTCATAGGTCTTATTTTTCTCTCTGAATATGTTACCCTACTACTGTGAAACCTCTTTCATGTTTTCTGCAGTTCTTGGAACAGAACTTGCCCTCCCACCTCTCAGGGTCAGTTTGTCCTTTGGGCATGGAGCTCATTTCTGATTGGCTGAGAGGCAGCCTGCCTCAGGACACATGTGAATGTCAGAAAGCAAAGACTGGCCAGCCTGGACTGAGAACTTGGGAGGCACGTACGTAGGAAAAGATGGAAGAAAAACAGTTGCCCGATTAAGGGGAGGAGGACGAGGTCCAACATCAGCACAAATACCCCGATGATTACAACCACTGAGGTCTTTGCCTTTACATGGAAAAATAGCAGAAACAGTAGCTACGTGTTCTGACTGCTGACGTCTGTGGAGACAAGAAAAGACACACAGCACTTGGAATCTGCTGACATGGCAGCACCTTCCTTCAGGTGAGCACCATGGGTATGGTGAAGGGAATGTCACCCAGAGGGAGCACCTCCTTGGCCAGGGGACCACCTTCCTGCCCAGGAGAGTATCTCCCTGTTCAGAGGACCCCTTTCTTCTCAACCAAGTGAGTACCACCCTGCCCAGATGAGCCCTTTCTCCTTACCCAGGCCACGTCCCTACCCAGATGACAAACTTCCTGTCCAGGTAAGCTCTTTCTTCTTGGTGACACGACCACCTCCCTACCCAGGTAAGCATCTCTCTACCTATGTAAGCATCTTTCTTTAGAGGTGAGCTCTTCCTCCTCACCCAGGTGTGTGTCCTGCCTTACCTAAGTGCCTTTGCAGACTCTTGTCTTGGCAGTGAGTATTACAGTCACTCTTTATGGATTTGGTATGTGAGGCTAGGAGAGGCTAACTATGTTTAGGTCACAAAGCCTGACCCCGCTGCCGGACTTCTAATACCCATCCTGTCCCTCAGGCCTGCAGCCTCACCAGGCCCAGCCCATCCTGTCCCAGAGAATCTCATAAGGCATTGGAAGGCTGTAGTCACCACCCTGGGACACTTCTATGACAGAGTCCCCTTTGATGCCCATAGACACACTGCTTCCAAAGATTAACTGCAAGCAGAGCACTGAAGACTGATTCCAGCCAAAATTTACTGGAGAGTGAGGCAAAGACACAGGAAAAACTCAAGGGGAAGCAAACCAGAAGGCAGCAGCTCTCACCTCCACAGCTGGGATCCATGTGGAGCACATACAGGTCAAGCTGGTGCTTAATGAACATGTGTATGATGATGGAAATCTCACTCAGCAACCAGGCTATTGTGGAGGCCAAGAGGCTGAAGAACCACCTGTGGGGAGGGCAGACATGGCCAGAGCTAGTGACAGAAGCCTTGAGAACACAGCGACCAGCATCTGCATGCCCCACAGTGTACAGGGCCAAGGCATCCAGGACAAGTGCCTCAGTGTCCCCAAGGCATGGGTACCCTGAGTACCCTACATATCCTGAACTCTGCTCTGGTTGCACCGTGAAGTGTATCCCTTTGCTCTACTGCTCTCTGTCCCTTGAGAGTTCATCCCAGTGTTCAAGGTGACACCACTGATGTGTGGGCACCACTGACCACACTGGTGACCACAACTACAATCTTGTATCACCTTACAACATTGAAACATGACCTCATTAAATCCCTACAGGGGGCTCCAAAAAGGAGACCACCCCCAGCTCACAAAGGTAAACTGACCCAGAGATGGGGTGCTATCTTCCCAAGCAGCCTGGGTCCACCTAGCACTTCAGTCAGTGCAGGATTCCATGGTGTCCCCAGCCGGCCAGCCACAGGCCAGCTTCTTTTTCCATGTTCCCACTTATTCCCACCAGGACCCTCTCAGTCCCCACATCACCCCCCTTTAGCTCTGGCATCATGGGAAATGAGCCTTTTGGGCTCAGCCTGGAGTCGGGCAGTGACCATTGCAGTTGATCAGAACCCCTGTGACAGCAGGTGGTGGGGCTGCTCAGTGCTGTGCTATAACAAGGGCCCTAGGAAGGACTCAAAAGCCAGGGGTGTGCCCTAGAAAGGACCCAACCAAGGTTCAGCCTCACAGCTGGTCTCAGTACCCACAGGCCACTCTATGGACCACTCTATGCCTGCAGATGGCACACACTCCTGGGGCACTTGTGCATATCAGGGCCCTGCACTCTGACCTCACAGAGCGAATGCCTCTTGCCCATGCTGGATGCTTGCTCCTGGCCCACACCCCATCCCACATCCTCTGTGCTTAGGACCTGGCCACTCTAGAGGCCAGAGAGCAGAGGGAACCAGGCCAGCAGGTCAAAGCTCAACAACCCAGCCCATTGCTGTGTACAGAGGCAGGTGTTCTACAATCATAAGGAGGGTACCCAGTTATATTCTTTGTGAGAACAGATTCACATAGTATGCCCAGGATCTGCACCAAACAACATGTTTTAGAACAAAACAAGGAGACAGGAAAGACCCTGAGAGCATCTGTGCTGAACAATGAAGCACAGACCCCCTTTTCCCATGTCCCCCCAGCTTTAAGCCACTTGGACCTCAGCTCACAGATGCCCCCCTTCAATGTCTCCCTTTGCCTTCCCCTTCAAAACTCCCAGGCCCTCACCAGTAATTTCTGCTCCCAATGCAGTTGTTCATCCATCTGCAGTGATGATCAAAGCCAGCAACACATTTCTTGCACACCCGGCAATGTTTGGCATTCATGCTCCTGCAAGGAAAAATTGGAGAGGAGCAGCCTGTCAGCAACATGTACACATAAAGGACAAGGTCAGAAATTCCTCAGTCCACAAGGAAAGAACAGGCAGCAGCAGCCCAACTCACAGAGGATCTGTGTCCCTGTGGTGGGGGTGCCTCCCCTCAGCCACACTCGCCACATATGGCCATGGAGGACTGGAGGCCATGATACGATCCAGCCCTGAGTCACTGGCCTGCCCTCTGATGCCACCACTCTGTCCCCAGGGCCACTGAAGACCTCATGTACCTGACCAGCCCTGTGATTTGGTGGGGGCAAGTGCTCATCTGAGGAACCCCAAGAAAGACAGTGCTCTCCTGCTCCTAGATCTGCTTAGGGCTGCAGAGGGGCTGTGTGTGTGAGGGTCACTGCACCAGTGAGCTACATGAGAGCAACCCCCACCTCTGTGGAGAAACAGCACCATGCTGTGCCCCACAAGTGGCTGGAGAGTTACATCGGGGAACCCACCCAGTGGGCACAGGCCCCAAGTCCCAGCACTCACACGGAGACCTCACACAGAGAGCAGTACAGATCATTGGTGACTTGCTGTTGTTCAGATCTGTGAAAGGTGGGAAATGGTTGCTGATATAAAAATTTCTTCCTCACAGCCTCCTCTGTGGGGTTAATGGAAATGCAGCCAATATAGCTTATTATGTGGCACAATAAAATTGTGCCAGTAAATTGTGAGGGGAGTGTGTCAAGGAAATCCGTGAAGCCAGGTGCCCTCTCTCTGCACCCATTGCAAGTGAGGGCAGGAGCTCCTGTGTAAGCATCTGTACTCTACCCAGGACACTGAAGTACTGAGCCTCACAGAGAATGAGAGAGAGTGTGGAGTCGGGGGGGACTGGACACCTTGAGAATGGGAGATGCATGGTGTGAGGAGTTGGGATGGGGAGATGATGCCTGGGGTTGACTCGGTGTAGAGGACTGAGCTCAGAGCAAGAGCATCCCCAGTATGTATCTGGAGCTGCTCTGGCAGAGGAGTCCTTCTGAAGCCCTTCCCACTCAGGACAACAGGCAGGGGCTGCCCCAGTAAAAAGATTCTCCATGGATGATGTACTTCCCCTCACTGGGCAGCATGGGAATGAAGATGGAGTACATGGCTAAGGCCAGGATCAGGAACACTGCCCAGGATACCAGCTGGTAGGTGTGGATGGGTTTTGACCAGCCATTTTTCCTATAAAGGCAAGGAGATGAGGTCTGGTTTGCCCTGCTGGTCACAGGTTCTGGGAGGACCTGTCTCTGGCTCCTGCCACAGCTGTCCACCTGCAAGACATAAAAGGGGAGCATGGCTAGCCATGGGCCTCCTTCCCACAGCCTGGCCTAGCTGGGGAGACTCTAGGGCAGGGTTGCCACCAGCCTGCATCGCCTGGTGCCACTGTTGGTAGCAGAGGTGGCCGGGCTGGGTCTGGGGGTGGAGTGGGAAGAAGACCCTCTACAAGGGAATCCAGGGAACCCCTGCAGAGTCCAGCCAGGCCACAGCCAAAATGCAGCTGTGGGAAACAGCTCTCCCTCTGATCTGTGGCCCAGAGGCCTCAGGAGTCAGAAGGAGCACCCACCCACCACAGCAACCACCAGTCCTTGAGGGCCAGGGGCAGCCTGCAGCCATGCTGAAGATGGCTGAGGCCAAGATCTGGAGTGTGGCCCAGGCCATTGCCTGGGAGGAGCAGCTTTGGAAACAAGTCTGGGGCTTGCTTATAATGCACATGGACTCATCAGAAGACCCATCAGTCTGAGGGAAAAACCCGGGTCACCACCAGGTGCTCTTCCTTGAGAAATGCAGGGTAATATAAGAAAAGCAAATTGGGCTGGTGTGATGAGCCGATGCTTTTGTTTGACAGAAATCCTCCCTGGGGTATTCTTTGTGCAGGTTACTGTCAGAACCAGAGGCTATGTTTCTGGAGATGTTCTGTGTCTATTATTCTGTGGGGACACGAGAGCCCTGTAACCTCTGGGCCCCTGGTATGGCCCAGAGAGTGCAGCTGGGAGGGAACCATGGCCCCATCTGGCCAGTGGGGAGGCATAGGTCATCCAGAAAGAAAAGGACAGGTCAAGAGGGAGACTGCAGAGCATTTGAGGGTGTGGGTGAGGGCTCTGTCACAGCAGCTACAGGTGGACTTTTAGAAAGCCTTGCCACATCATGCTGTATAGAGCCCTACATTGTCCCTTCAGGATAAAATGCACAAAATAGGGATGAGATTGAAAACTATTCATAGTCTTTCTCATGAGTTTGAATGCCCTGAGGAATTTTCCTAAGAACACATTCTGGCTGCTGTCCACTGCTTTTGGCCATCCACTCTGGGTCTCCCAGGGTGACACGAGGTGGACATCAGGCTACAGTGGCCCCGAGCTTACTTGGGTTGCATGAAAATCTCAGGGAGACCTGAGAGAAAATCACTCATGAAACAAGACCACGGTACAGGGGATGGGCAAGAACAACACAAGACAGTAATATTAGTATAAAAACATGATCCCAAATAAAAATAATATGCAGACATAATAGCAATGAACATGAAACACATGGCAAAAAGATATTAAAGTGCTGTAATCTGGAAAGTATTATCAAGTCATTGTTGCAGACCACAGAAGAGAGAGGTGAGAAAGTGATAATTGTAAGAAAAAGTTTAAGTGACATGGAAAACAGAAGCTGGTGACAGAATATTATCTGTTGGGTTAGATAAAGAGGCAATGAAGAAGTTGTAAGAAAAGATACAAAGAAAAAATGTGAAGGAAAATGTGTTTGTATTTTAAGGAGATTTAAGACTTTAGACCCAAAGCCTGTTCCAGGACTGAAACAGGAATAGAAAAAAAAAAGGAAATAATATTGCTTACAACAGATGAACACCTAAAAGTTGTAACTGGTTTCGGTCATTGTAGACTTTAAAAACAGAGTAATACTTCAAGGTCTGAGAGTCTTTTGAACCTAAAGTAGATGCATTGAAAGTGTCACTGAAGTGTAAGAGCAAGCAAAAAGTCTTGAAATGTGTGAGACTCAAAGTACACAAAAGAGGTCCATGCCAACGGATCTGAAGATTAGTCACTGTGGTGAGCAAATGAATCTACAATTGTGTCCAAATCAAATCTATGAGAAAACAGCTGAAACAATGCCTGGTGACAGAGCTGTGAATGTGTGGAACTATCACAGGCCCTCTTGGTAGCAAGATGACATATGCATGAGCACCAGGCTATACTTACCCCCAGATTTTTAGGACACAGATCTGTAAGCAGTGACAGAAGTCCGAAGTTCTCCCAGGTGTTTCACAGGGCTCTCCCAGGCACAGTGCTAATCTCCCCCAGATATTACATGGGGCTCATGCTGATGCTGCATGGGGCTTCCTGAGGTTTTGTGCAGGGCTCTTCCAGGCCCTCCCGGGGGCTTTCCCAGGCTCTGGGC
Source organism: Sturnira hondurensis (assembly GCF_014824575.4). Lineage (NCBI taxonomy): Eukaryota > Metazoa > Chordata > Mammalia > Chiroptera > Phyllostomidae > Sturnira > Sturnira hondurensis. The sequence goes on from NW_028081150.1 coordinate 6,758, forward strand.
AGGGCTCTCCCAAACTCTGCTCGGGGCTCTCCCAGGCTTTGCGCAGGGTCTCCCAGGAGTTGTGCAAAGCTCCCCAAGGTGTTGAGTGGGGCTCTGGCTGGCTTTGCGTGGGGCTTCCAAAGGTGTTTCATGGGGCTCTTCCAGGCACTGCTCAGACCTCACACTGGCATTGTGTAGGCCTATCTCAGGTGCTGGGCCAGGCTCCCCATTGTGTTGTGGGAGGCTCTGGCCGGCACTGTTGAGTTCTGTCACAGGTTGCATGGAGGTCTCCCAGGTGCTGCCAAAGGGCTGTCACAAGCTGCACCAGCTCTCCCAGGCACTGCACAGGGCTATGGGATCTAAGTGAATTCTTTAGGATAAAGGAAATAAATTACCCTCCCCTGCCCTAAGGTTCTGTACAGCCTCATCCCATACCTCCCCTCTCAGCAGGGGCTGCACTCACCTCTATTAATAAAAACCAAGTGTTATTTCCACCCACTTTTTTGAAACATGTGCAAAAGGGGAAATGTACATTATCTAGTTCAAATGCTATCTCTTGGGAGATCAGATCAGTTAAAAAAAAAAAACCTGGGATCAAATACCTGCCTGTCAAGAAATGTGGCACTTCCTGTTTCCTTCTGGGCTGAAATTGGCACAATTAAAATGGACTGCCCATGACCACACCCACTGTCTCCCTGTGTGGACAAAGTGCCCAGTCTGGGGACAGCACCCCCACTAACAAGAGTGAGTTCCTCCAGGGGTACCAGAGCCACCCACCTCCAGCCACCCATCCATCCCATTTTGAGGACCATCTATCTGCTTGGGACCAGGCCTTCTGGGAAATACCACTTTCCTATTAGAGATTCAGCTCTCCCCTAGGTGTTCCACACTTAGAGGAATGAAACAAGAGTGTGGTCCCATTTGCCAATGGCACAGACACGTTTCTTCATGCTTCTTAAGGGGAGGCATGCTGGTGAGGATCCCAGGGCTGAGAGAGCAGCAAAGAGGACAACTGCCAGACCAGGCTCTGACAGTGTACCAGAAAGAGCACATGCCAGCAGAGAAAGCCAGGGAAAACTCTCTCCTAACCTGTCCTGCCTGACACACACCTTGAAAACTGATGCTGGGTGTGAACACCAGCACAGCCAGCAGCACACGTTACACTGCACCCAGACAGCACAGATACAACACACAATACCATGTACTATACACACAATCCCCCCACATACACAAGAACCACATGTAACACACACACACACTAAACACATATGCACACACTCACCACACACACACCACTCATCAGCACCACTATGACTCCATGATCTCTGTACAAACATTTCTAGACTGTCATCACACACTGACCCTAACATTTATGAATCATTATTTTGCTGTGTCCTGCTGGGTCTTTCTGGACCTATGGCAGCCAAATCTGCTAGTTACCTGTTGAGAACAGAAGTAACAAGTGAAGTATCTACCTCCACACTCTTCCTATTTCAGCTATCAAAGATGTCCTGACTGAACAAAAAAGCATACACGCTCTTGCTCAGCCCAGGCCAAACTGAGGACCACAATACAACCAGGACCTCAGAATCTCCCTGGTTGACATGGCCAGGGAGCCATGAGCCCAAGGTAGGTCATAATGCCCAGTCCCCTGGACACATCCATTGCCAGTTGTGGGGGCAAGGAGTGGGATCTGGAGCAGACCCTGTGGAGACCCAGAGGATGAGGCACAGGGGGCCTCAGGAAGGGTGATGTGGCCTGGTTGGCAACATCACCCTTCACCACCTGCACTTGAGTTCCTTTTACATGGTCCTCAGTTTCACCTAGAATGCTTCTTATCACAGCCCTTCAGTGACAAAAAGGTCAGCTCATGGCCTTCCCTGATCTCCTTGCTTTAACAGCTCACTGTGGCTAAGGAGTCAATCCCAACTTTCCTTGTCATAGTTGACCCAGTTGTCGGGGCCTAAAGACGGCAGATGCAATCTATCAAGAAGATCGCACCAGGAGAGCTTAGCTGAGGCAACCCAAACAGGATATTGCAGCTGAGCCAGGTGGCCCCACCCTTGGGGGCATCCCTGGATCAGGAGTACTAACTACCAATCAAGATGCTGATCACGCGCCCACCTACCAATCGTCGCTAGGAGCATGCAGAGCATGCACAGGACAACCTATTAGAACCACTTCCCCTTTTTCCCTGCCCCTATATAGCAGCCCCGCTCAAAATAAAATTTGCAGCTTGATCAGAATCCTTTGTCTTGCTGCCATTCTTCACGCCTCTTGTTCCCATCCCTATTCATCCATTTCAGGTAGACTCGGGACCCCAGTTGACTGTTCTGCGGGACGGAACA
>NW_028081150.1:13918-20558 GCF_014824575.4 Sturnira hondurensis
GGGGCCTGTGGTTCATCTGACTGGGGAGGACCCACTCAGGGCTCATCACCAGCTTGTTGGCAGGGTCAGTCCTTGTGAGTAGTTGGCCAGAGCATACCACCCTTGTTGCGTCATGTCCCAGCATGGTGAGCGTCTCCTAACACACCACTGAGCAAATGAGGGTGAGAGAGAGGGCAGCAGGATAGAAGCAACCCTCTGAACCAGTCTTGGACGTGGTGTCCCATCGCCTCTTCTGCATGTCGCTAGGACCAGCCACACTCCAGAGGATGGAGTGCACAAGGCATGAACGCCCTGTGGTGAGCACTGGCAGGGACACGTGGGAAGCTATTGGCATTCGGGTGCTCCATTTTGAAGCTTGTGATGGGAACATCCTGATGAGTGCTCAGGACATAAGTGGGAGTGAAACTCCCACTTATGTTGGTGGGGGTGAGATCCCCTCGGGAAGATGGGCATAGGTGGAGAGTACCCAAGCAGAGGTGTGAAGAAAAGCCACACTGACAGACAATTGGAAGAGAAAGCCTCCTGGATGATATTAAGGAAGGGCAGAGTTCTACAGATTGCCCTGAGCTAATGTTGGAGGAAGAACTGGCAGATGTCTTTTTAATGCATGCCCTTGGCATTCTGGCTTCAAAGTTCCTCACCTATGAGGTTTAAAGCTCTGTGCTGTGCCCTCCCTACTTTATTGTTATGTCAGAGTTCACTGTTTTACATAAAAATTCAGAACAAGTATGAGCTCTAGGAGACACCCAGGGCATGCTTACAAGCTGATCTTGATGGAAGCCCATACAAAAGAGTGAGCATTTCCACCAGAATGTACACAAGTGCAAGTTTATGTCCCCTAACAGTGACTCAGGCTGAGAGGCAATGTGGAAGAATGCACCAAGAGCCAATGGGTTGGTGGAGAAAGATAAGTCAGGTCTAAACACAGCAAAAGCAAAAGCACTTGTTGAGACTGCCCAGGGAGGAGGATGAGGTTCAGCTCCGTGGAGCTCCCCTGCCTGGGTGAGCAACCCTGCCACACGCTGGTGCCAGTGCCTCAGCTTAATAGAAGGCACGCCAGGCACAATGCTCATTATAGGTCCATATTCACTTCATGGGCTCGGAGACAGGCCATGTGGCCACTGCAGGTATGGGGGAGGCATATCTCAGCTGTATGCCAGGAGCTGCTGGCTGCTGCCCCAAGACCAGGAGGGGCTCTGGAATAGCTGCCCAGCAACTCCCCAGTATTGTGGATGAGGACCCATCCCCTGACACCCTGGGGTGGAGCCTTGGGGGCTGGGTCATGTGCACAGTGGATGTTTTCTAAGTACTCTTTTTCTTCTCTCTCCTTGTAGTGTCCAAGAGGATGAGTACATATGACTTTGTGACATGGGGCCACAAAGAACAGAAGTCAGACACCTCACTGAGGAACACGATTGTGTCCTTTCCAACACAAGTATTTCCACAAGTACTGATGGCCCCGTGCTTCGTTATTTCTGTTAATTTAGAGATGGGCCAAGTCCCAAGGTCACCTTGTGGCTAGGACCACTTAGTCGCAGTTTTTGCTTCTGCGTGGGCATGATCCTTGTGTGTGTGTAAGTGTACATGGTATGTGTGTGGTGCGGTGCATGTGTGGGTCAGTGTGTGTGATGTGCGTGTTTGTGTTACATCGTTTCCATACTCACTCTGCTTGGGGTTGTGCCAGCAGGGCCAACCCCATTAGGTCTACTTCTTGAGCTGCTCCTCATCAACACTACAAACACGTGCCCCCTAAAATGTACCCCTCTAAAGGTCACCATTGTAAAAATGAAAATGGAAGCCACAGACAGAAGTAAAATATTTACAAACAATATACATGTATCCAGAATACATAACGAAGTTTCTAAACTGAATTATGAGAAAAATGACCAACTTTTTGATGTGGGCAAAAATTTTGAACAAACTTTTTACCAAAGTGGACCTCTGGTAGGCAAAAATAAGCATGTGAAGAGATGGTCGACCTCTTCTGGCACTAGGGGCTGCAGGTGAACAGGAGGAGGTACCACTATGGACCACGAGAGGCTGAAATCAATGGACTGACAGTACCAAGTGTTGTCAAATCTGGAGGGAAATTGGAAGCCTCACACACATTGCTAGTGGTAAAGTAAAATTACACCACTTGGAAAGCATATGAACCAGCAATCTCATTGTCAATTGTTTACAGAAGGAAAGTGGGAAGACACAGGTGCACAGGTGACCTGAGCCAGGAAGATGAGTGCTGTCCCCAAGCACAGTCCTTCCTCTGTGCATGGGAGGCTCCGAGGTACCAGTTCTCAAAATCAACAAACATTGATTGGACTTTAGTGTGTGATAAGCTCAGTGTCAACAACTTCTATTCATCTTATGTATTTCCTTTATCTTCACAGTAAACAGATCACAACCTGAGTTCATCTGCACATAGGTAAGTTGTAATCTTACTAGAGTAGTTTTATCTGAAAATTAACAGTAGTCTCTTCTACATTGTCTTGTTTTAAACAGTCTTCCTTTCTCCAAGTTTACACAAATAACCTCCACATTCCTTGCTAAGTTCATAATTCTTACTTCTTTCTTTACATTTTGATTTCCAAGTCATCTTGAATTGCTTTCCCCATCCACTGAGATGGGAGCTAAGGTTATTTTATCACAACATAACTACTGGTCACCATGTTGCCTTTCCTCATCACAGCGAAGGGCCACCTTTCCTGACTCCCCCAACTCCTGGGGACACCGGGCTCAGATCTACCTCCAGACGTCAGTGTCTAGCTCACCACTCCATGTCCCCCAGTGGCACAGGGCTGCTTGGATGACAGGGCCTTACTCAGCTACCTCTGAATATCTGGTAGGTGAGTCCCCTTCTTAAGATTTTTTATTTCATTGTGACACTTACTTTACATGTTTATTTTTTCTCATCAACTTTAAAATCATTTCTGTGCAGTTCCAAGAAACCTAGCATTTGAACTGAAATTAAATACAGACACAACTCGTCTTACTGCATTTTGCCTTACTGTGATTCACAGATACTGCATTCTTTTTTACAAATGAAGGTTTTGTGGCAAACCTGCGTCTGGAGCAAGTCCATCACCATTGTTCTGCCAACAGCATTTGCTTGCTTTTGGTCTCTGCATCACATTTTGGTAATTCACATAATATGTCAAATGATTTCATGATTATTATATTTATTACTGTGATCTATAATCAGTGATCTTTGAGGTTACTACTGTTATTGGTTCAGAGCACCACAAACTGTACTCATATATGACCCCACGTTTCATTGATAAATGTTGTGTGTGTATTGACTGCTGCACCTACTGTCCCCCTTCAAGTCTTCCCCATTCCCTGAGACACAATAATGTTGAAATTAGGCCAGTTAATAACCCAACAATGGTCTCTTACGTGTTCACGGGAAAGAAAAAGTGACAGGTCTCTCACTTGAAACCAAAAGCTAGAATGAATTAGGCTTAGCAAGAAAGGCACACAAAAGCCAAGACAGGCTAAGAGCTAGGCCTCTCCCACCAAACAATTAGCCAAGTTGCAAATGCAATGGAAAAGTTCTTGGAGAAAATGAAAAGTGCTACCCCAGTGAATACACAGATGATAAGAAAGCAAAGCAGTGTTATTGTTCACAGGGAGAAAGTTTTAGTGGTCTGGATAGAAAATCAAACCAGCCACAACATTCTCTTAACCAGAGCCTAATGCAGAGCAAAGCCTTAATTAACTTCAATGAAGCTATAGAAGAAAAGCAGAAGCTAGCAGAGTTTGGTTCATGAAATTTAAGAAAAGCAGCTGTCTCCTTAACATAAAAGTGCACATCTAAGCAGCAAGTGCTGAGCAAGAACCTGTAACAGGCTATCCAGCTAAGATAACTATTGAAGGAGACTACCCTAAACAATAGCTTGCCAATGCAGACAAAATAGGCTCTATATTGAAAGAAGGTGTCATCTGGGAATTTTATAGCTAGAGAGGAGAATTCAATGCCTAGCTTCAAAGCCTCAAAGTATAGGCTGGCTCTCTTTGTCAGGGGCTAAGGTAACCGGTGACTTTAAGTTGAAGCCATGGCTCATTTACCATTCTGAAAATCCTAGGGCCCTTAAGAACATGCAAAACCTACTTTACCTGTGCTCTATAAATGGACAACAAAGCCTGAATGATGGCACATCTGTCTGCAACATGGTGAACTGAATATTTCAAGCACATGTTGAGAAAACTACAGCTCAGAAGAAAAGATTTCCTTCAAAATATTACTGCTCATTGACAGTGCACCTGGATACCCAAGACCTCTGATTAATGTTGTTTCCACCCCTGCTAACACCACATCCTTTCTTTACCCATGGGTCAAGGAGTAATTTCAACTCTCAAGTCTCAGTATTTGACAAATAGTTTCTGTAAGGCTCTAGGTGACATAGTGATCCCTCTGGGCAAAGTAAATTGAAAACCTCCTGGAAAAAATCACCATTCTAGATGCCATTAAGAACACGCATGGTTTCAGAAAGAAGTCAAAACATCAGCATTAACAGAAGTCTGGGAGAAGTTGATTCCAACCCCGTTGGGTGTGGAGGTATTCAACGCTTGAGTGGAAGGAGTAACTGCTGGTGTGGAAGTAGCAAGAGAAGTAGAGTTGGAAGTGAGGCCTGAAGATGTGAGTGAATTGCTACAATTTTAGGATAAAACTTTAACAGGTGAGGGGCTGTTTCTCCCAGGTTAGCAAAGAGAGATTCTGTTCTTGAGATGGAATCTATTCCTGGTGAAGATGCTGTGAGGATTACTGAAATGACAGCAAGGATATTAGAATGGCACCTGAACTCCGTTAATAAAGCAGCAGCAGGTTTGAGAGGATTCACTGATTTTGAAAGAAGTTCCATTGCAGGTAAAACACTGTCGAGCAGAGTCTTAGGCTACAGGGAAATCGTTCATAAAACAGAGTGTCAGTGGATGCAGCAAACTTTATTGCTACATTTTCAGAAACTTACACAGCCATCCTAGCCTTCAGCAGGTGCCCCTGGGATCAGTTGGCATCCTGCTGACTTTGGAGGAATGACTCTCCATCAGCAACCAGATTACAACTTGCTGAAGGCTCAGATGGTGGTTAGCAATTTTAAGCAATAGAGTATATTTATATTAAGGCATTTACATCATTCTTACAAATAATGCGATTTCACACTTTCACTAACTACAGTGTATAGTAAACAGAATTGTTATATGCACCGGGAAACCAAACAGTGTATGTCACCACTTTATAGCAACACTTGCTATATTGTGGCATCCATGGAAAACATCCAGAGTGTCTCTGCTGTACACCTGTGTGCACCTGTACACGTGAGGACCATCACAGCTTCACATCTCTGCACAGCAATGACCCAGACAGGAAGGATCTTCTAACCAGTCACAGGGCTGAAGGTGTCAGCCCCACCCCCCAGAGGTGAGCCTAGGAAGTTCCACCTGTGCATGGACCCCTTACAGTGGGCAGCTGCAGTGCTCCTGGGCAGAGAAAATTGAGGCAGCATTCTTGGGTGGTTGGAGCATCACATCTCCTCCTCCTACAGCCCAACTGGCAAAGATGTTCCATGAGTCAGAAAGGGAACTTTAGCAGGAGCACACTACTAGTCAGTTTCTCACAGGCTGACAATTAGTTCAGTTTTTTGCTTAGTTTGATTATCAGGAACCGTAGTTTAGTGTGAAGAACTCATATCCTGTCAATTTCTCACTACTGTTTCTTCTAAATTTCATTCCTTAGAAATCTGATTGGCAATGCTGTTAATAGTCATTTTTAATTTCACTTTGAGGTATTGTCTAACTATGGTACTTGAAATAAAGTCTAAGAACTTTTTTTATACTTTTCTGGCAAGGGTGTTAACCCAACTGAAATCAGGATGATCAGACTACACTCTGAAACTCAACCCAATCCAACCCAACCCAAACAAAGCAGAACCTCATTTTTTCAAGATTGCCTAATCAGTGCATATTAATTGTAGAAAATTTGGGAACTGCAAATATTCACATTGTATGCACCAATGTCATATATGTCCCTCAGCCATCAGCGGCTGCTGCTGGAGTTATGTGTCTTTCATGTCTTCCTCTTGAATATTTCGTCTGTGTGCTACACAAATAATGTATTATTTTATAAAGTTGTAATCATAGCTCACAAGATTTCCTGAATATTTTTATTTTCAATAGAGTGTTTAACTCACCAAAAGAAGGTAGCGCCATGGAAAGCCCCCAGGACATTTTGGGGAACACAGCGTGGCACCAGCAAGAGCCAGTGCAACACCAGGGAAACACAGTCCCAGGCCTTGGAGAACCATGCCCAGCCTTTCAGAGAGTATGAAGCAGTGCTTGGAAGAGGCCCACACAACCCTGTGAAAGCACTGTGCAGTGCCTGCCAGAGCCCCACACATCATCTGAAGGAGCCAGGCGCAGAACCTACAAGAATGCACACATGCCTGGAAAAGCCCCAAACAACACCTTGGAAATTACCTTGCAGTGCCCTCCAGTGGTTTATGCAATACCTTGGGAAGCCCTGAGCACCTCCTGCCTAAGTCCCTCAGAGTGTTTCCTGGGGTAGCTGGGGACAACTCCCAGGAGAACCCTATCAAGTTCAAAATTGTTCTGTGTGACACCTCGGGAAGCCTTGTGCAGTGCTTGCCAG
>NW_028081151.1:0-700 GCF_014824575.4 Sturnira hondurensis
AAAACTAGGTAAAGTTGCTACTGAATATCAGTTGGAAGTATGCCTTTCATATTTTCACTTAGGTAAGGTTTGGGGGTAAATATATTACGATATATGTGTTAAGACTGTTTATAGTAAAGGCTATGATACAAAGCACACTTAAACAAAACCAATAAAATAAATTATTTTAAGAATCTGTTTTATATTTAGAAAGTACAAAATATTGTTATAATGGATGTTATTCTTTTTTTCTTTATCCAAAATTTTATTATTTTCTATACACTTAAAAAATTACATGTTCATTGTTAAAATTTTAAAAGGGCATAGATGTACAAAGCAGAAAATTAAAGTAATACTTTCATAAATTGCATGTTCATTAGAATAACTCCTACATTTTCTTAATGTAGGGGATTTCTTAATCTCAATTACTAGTTTTTGGTAGTTGAACATTCTATATATTGTTATGAATAACATCGGATGTTATTCTATAGATGGTCATAACAATACATAGAATGTTCAACTACCAAAAACTAGTAATTGAGATTAAGAAATCCCCTACATTAAGAATATATAGGAGTTATTCTAATGAACATGCAATTTGTGTGTTTTAAATGACTATAAGTACTCTCACTAAATGTCCTATTTTTTGTTGCAGTTTTAATTATACATCTGTGATAAATTTAAATATACAAATTAACCAATCCTTCCAAAAATACAATAT
>NW_028081152.1:0-792 GCF_014824575.4 Sturnira hondurensis
AAGAGAAGAAGGAACCAAGCCCCTCCCGAGCAATCCTTCGGGAGGACCTGGGAGAACCATACAGGAAGGCCACACAGGAGAGCTCCGAGATGGTATGCGGTCAGACGCCTGGGGATCCAGGAGCCTGTAGGAACAGTGACCAGCCCAACACCTGCAGGTCTCTGGGGAGGAGTCCCGAGAAGAAACACTCTGTGGACAACGGCAAGCAGGACACTTCTTGTCCTGAGGACACAGGAGGGGTGACGGACACGAGGGCGTCCACGGGGACAGGTTCTTGTTGGGCCGAGGAGCTTGTGGGATGTGGAAAAGGTGGCTGACAAGCCCTCTTACAGGGAAGAACAGGTGCCAGACAGGCAGCAGGAGGTGCAGGTGGTGGGCAATGGCAAGGAGAGACCTCAGCCTAAGAGAGAGGCTGAAATGTCTGAGGGTTCCCATCCTTTAGCAGAATATGACAAAAAGTTACCAGGAAGCTTCTTGTTGTCTTGGAAATTAGAGGAGGGGTTTGGCCTTAAACATACCAGCAATAACCTATCTGTTGACAACCACAGCACCGGGATCCCATGATTCGGAAGAGAACAAAGAACCGTGTCCCATGAGCCCTGGTGAAGACATGGGTACACCATTCACCCAGGCCTCCCGGGAGAGCTCTGTGGTGGTATGTGGTCAGACTCCTGGGGATCAGGGAGACTGCTCTAAGTGTGACAGGCCCAAGACCTGCGCGTCGCGGGGGAGGCGTCGCAGAAAGAAACCCTCTGTGGGAGGCGGAGAGAAGTACACTTCCCGTCGTGAGGC
>NW_028081153.1:0-921 GCF_014824575.4 Sturnira hondurensis
AAGGCAAAGGGTGTGATGTTTGGCGATGACGTTATCACACACTGTGACCACTTTGAAAACAAAATACTCATACTCAAGTTGCTCTCCGAACATGGCCCCCCAAATACTAGAATTCTCAGATCTCACACCCTTGAAACAAACTCCAAATCCTAATCTCCTGATCCTCAAATCAAAGAAACAGCACAGTTTCTTGGAAAGGCGTGGATTTGGAATCAAGGATATCTGAATTCAATTACTGAATGTTCCCTGTACCGACTGGGAGAACTCAGCCAAGCCACTTCAGCTACCTAACCCCAGTTCCCTGGCATCTCTAGCAGGGAGGGTGAGAGAAGCAGTAGTCAAAAAAGGAACCCTAGGCCAGGACAGAGTCGCTCGTTTTGGAGAAAGACTGCCTGGAGTTGCCGAGGGTGGGGGCGAGAGGGGGTTTACTGCCTGCCCATGCTCCTTTGCCATCCCAGCCCCAAGCCCTGCTCAGAGGCAGCCTCTGTCACACACATAACATGTCTTATTAGGGAGGCAGAAGGTCAGCTACGGGTATGGGGACCCTCACAGACAAGCAAGCAAGGAGGTGGGGAGAAGTCAGAGAGGGGGACGTGGGAGAAGAGGAAAAGAGGGGGAGGGGGAGAGAGGAAGAGAAGGAGGAGGGAGGATACAGTGCGGGGTGGGGGGGGGGGAGAAAGGGAGGGACAGAGAAAGCAGAGGGGGTCAGAAATTTCCCCTCATAAGAAAGTTACACAGCTAATGGAAATAAGTATCTAACACATGATAAACATAAACATTAGGGTCACTGAGTCTGTCTTTTCAACGGTCTGCTACCCCGTTTGTGTTTGTCTCTCTGTGCTTCACTCTATCTAGCCATCCATGTCCCCATTTCTTTCTTTTTTTTAAAAAATTTTTAAAATTTTTTAAAAAATATATTTT
>NW_028081154.1:0-2797 GCF_014824575.4 Sturnira hondurensis
TGGCAGCTTAGCCAAGGATGTATTCATCTTGTACTTGTGTCCTCCACCCCCGCTGGCCTTGACCCCATGCAAGGGCCTGCTCTGCAGACCTCCAGTCCCAGGGGCCACAGCCTTTCCTCTATATTGATACATGCAACAGTTTACTGGGGTCACCATAACAAAGGACTGGGAGGCTCAAACAACACATACTTGTTTTTTTAGCATTTTGGGGTTGGAAGTCCCAGATCAAGGTGTCTCTGTCAGGGTTGGCTCTTTCTCAGTCCATGAGGGAGAAACTGCTCCAGCCCTCTCCCCTACCTTCTGGTGATTCTCTGGCAATCTTTGGTGTTGTCTGACTCTGCATGTCCACGTGGAGTTCCCTCTGTGTGTCTGCCTCTTCACACAGCATGCTCTTCCCAAGGACAGCAGTCATATTGATTTGGGCGTCCACCCTACTTCAGTAAGGCCTGATCTTAACTAATTACATTTGCCACGACCTTATTTCCAAATGAGGTCACATTCTGAGGCTCTGGAATTAGGACTTCAGCATATGCATTTTGAAGGGCACAATTCAGCCCATGACGGTGGGTCTTATTTTTCTGACATCTTTTGTTTTGAAAACCCCACAACCCAGCCCTCTCTCTCCCTGGTGACATCACCACTTCCCCAGGAATACTCACTCTGGTCCCTCTCTGTCTTGTCCCTTTGAGTTTGCTGGGTGTATATGGTGTGCGGAAGTGGCTTTTCTAACCCCTCAGTGTGCCCCCATCACTCACAGGATGGCGTGGGGGCCCCATGCCAGCCTCTGTGCCTGCTCAGCACCCCCATTGCTCTTATTCTGCCAACCCCCACTCCCTGTGTCTTCTCACTACCCACTCCCACTGCCTGGGTTCAGCGAAGTAGTCATCCTTTTGGAAGTGTTCTCAGATGGTGATAGTGGTCATGAAATTGATGATGGTGATGATGAATACAGTCTCATAGTCAGTGTGGGGCTCTTGTGTGCACTAACTCCTGCAGAGAAAAGGGAAAGGCTGGGGCAAATGTGTGCTGGGNTCCCTGGGACTGTGGGGTGGCCTCCCCTCCATGGAGACACTGCCCAGCCAGAGGCTTTCTCCACTACTGAGAGGTGGTGCAGCACTGGGTGCCATGTCTTAATTCAAGGCCAGCAAACCTTATCAGGTCTTCCAGGATGACTGTTTCTCTTCTTCATAGGACTGAGCCCTGACCTCACGCATGGGAGTACCCTCTCCCACATCTGTGACCTACTTCTGTGACCCTGGACCCCGTCACACATCCCCACAGCCTGCCGTGTCACCTAGAGCCCCCTCCCAGTCCCTGTTAGCTGCCAGGTTCTTATCCATGCTTGTCTGCTATCACCAACTCCATTGCCTGGTGCCACACCCTACCAAACTGCACCCCTAGACTGGTCTCATAGCTCCCACCAGAAACTGCCCAGTGTCCCATGCCATCAAGCCCTGGAAAGAAGAGCTCCTGTCAGACTGGATACACTGCTCCATCTAGGAAACTTTTTCTGTCTCTCCACCTTTCCATCAGCAGCACCTCTGGTGCCGTATCGAGAAGTCTGGCTCTGGAGAAGACAGCAGGCCTGGGAGTGAGGAGGCAGCTGGTAGGACCGCTGTGGGTACCCCAGCTGAGTGGAGAGATGAAGGCCTTCTTCTTTTGTATGGCAGGGTCTGTGGCATTATTATCCCCTGGAACTATCCCCTGATGATGCTCTCCTGGAAGACGGCTGCCTGCCTGGCTGCTGGGAACACAGTGGTGATCAAGCCTACCCAGGTGGGTATAGGCAGGGCCCATGGGCTCCAGAGGTTATGGGGAAGTACCAAGGGAGGAGCCAGATGGCCCATGAGCCCCTTTACCAACACTGGTCCTGGTTTCTTTTCAAGGGAGGAAGGGTACTGCTGATGAGAGCCAGCCTGCTGTGGGCCCCACTCACAGTGGGCAGAGGCAGTGCACAGCAGGGCCAGTGCCAGCCTAAAGCAGGTTCTGTGTTCTTTTCACCATGGGTTGGCTGCCTCAGGGTAACTGCTGTCTGCAGCTGCCTGGTGAGCAGAGTCAGGGATTTCTCCAGAACCCCAGAATTTTGGATTCTGGGGAGCAGCAGCCTTGCTTGCTGCCCCTTGCCCTGGCAGCATGCTCTGAGACACCCCACAGTGGTCTATTAGGAAAGCTGGTGCCCTTGTCTCTCATTTGTCCTCAGAGACTAAAGTTCTGGAGGGAAATGGGGTGAGCAGTGGGATTGGGCATTTGCCACACCAGCCCCTTACAGAGGAGACATAGAGGTGGGACATCAGGGGCTACTCATGCAGGCCAGGAGGGCATGGACAAGGTCCTCCAGGGGTGAAAACACCCCCTCCTCCATGAGCCTCTGCTTCTTCATATGTGCATTGACAACAACAGCTCCTTCCCTGCCTGCTTCCAGGGGGAGTTAGGAAGTGATGTGAGATCCTCTGGCACGTGACTCTCAACAGTGCACCCAGGAGGTCTCCCACTGCCCCAGCTTCTTTGGGGCAATTCTCACCTCCACCAAATAATAATGATAGCTAGCATATATAGTAGTATAATGCCTAGAGTTAGGCAATCCTTGAGCATTTTAACATATATAACACATAAATAGTAATTTACATACATTTGCTTATTTAAACATCAAAACAACCCCTGAGATGACCCTTAACCGTCCCCTTTTCATGTGGGGAGCTGTTGTCCCTGGAAGACCCCCACTAGCCCATTGCCCTTGGAAACAGGAAGACCCTACTCCCAGGGCCAACACCCCAGAGATTTGGCCCCTCAGCCTGAG
>NW_028081155.1:0-660 GCF_014824575.4 Sturnira hondurensis
CATATTTATATGTTCCTTATAATTTATTTCAAATCTTTTTCTGTACTTTTTCCCCAGTATGTTCAACCTGTCTCTTTCCTTTTGAAAATATTGCAAAAGGATGTCTTCAGAATCCACATCAATGTTGGGCTCTGTGACTGGAGGATGATTTAAGGATACAGCAGAGACCCATTTTTTCCAAAGTTGATTGAATTTCTCTTGTAGCTCTTCCTCACTCAGTTCTTTGCCCTCTAGAGTTATAGCCAATTCTCGGCTTCTTTCCAATAATTCCTTATCATAACTTGCCTTTTTATTGTCCAGTATTTCTTGATTCTTTTTATAACTAAGATGTCCCTCAGCTTTACTTTTGGTGTCTGAAATAAGTGTCTCTTTAAGGTTTAAGAGCTTATATTCAAAAGTTGCCTTCCATTGAATCAGTATTTCATTCTCTGGATCTTCATTAAAGTATTTTTCAAGTTCCTGTCTGATAGCTTCATATTTTTCTGAAACTGGAGCTGCAATTGTGCTCATTGCGAGTGTCTGGATCATTCCATTCTTTATCTGGTTGATCAGCTGGTTCTGCAAGTCTAGTACATGACTCCTCAGCTTCCAGGTCCACTTGTTGTACTTGGTTTCTAATTTGCTCATTGCCACGATCTCTCTGGTGTTCCTAAAACTAAA
>NW_028081156.1:0-611 GCF_014824575.4 Sturnira hondurensis
ATATCCACATTTTATCAATCTCTCCATGAAAAATGTAGGCTGCGATTAGCAAAAAAAAAAATTCTGCAAAGATGGAAAAATTGCCCATGAATGCCCAATGTCCCTCAAACATAAAACAGAGAGGGGCTGTGACACCAAGGTGATTAGGAAATCGGGTTCGGAGGGATTCTGGATACTTGTGAAGCACTTGTAAAATGTATCCAAGCCATAGCTCCCATCCGTGCCTGGTCATTCTCACACCTGCGGGGCGGGGTGGGGGGGTGGGGGGGTAAGGATCCCTGCGGCCGGGAGGCAGAGGATCGATGGGGGCCCTGCCCCGGCCCCGCCTCCCATTTATCTCTCAGTTCTGGGCTTTCCATTTGCTCCACTTGGAGCGTTAACCAGCCTTTCTGGGCCTCGGGGTCCTCATCCGTGAAACCGGGAAAAACAATGCCGGCCCCTTGCGTCCATACCAAATAAAATGAAATGAAAGAATACATACATATCGTGGGAGACAACTGTACTTGAACAGCAATAAAACAATAAATAGATAAAAGAATATATACATGTGATGCCATGTAAAATTTTATTGCCTATTACACTATATCTTATGAATGTGAGCCACTCAGCTG
>NW_028081157.1:0-1575 GCF_014824575.4 Sturnira hondurensis
TATGGCCTAACTGTAGAAGAGGAGAATAGCAAGAGATTGAATAAGAGTAAAATCAGAGATTTATGAGTCACCGTCATGGGTTTAGATTATAGTCTGAGTTGAAATAGTGCGTTTTGAGTGGATGCAGGAAGCTGCTTAGAAGGCTGTTGCAAAAATCCGCAAAAGAGTGTGGCCTGGTAGTGGCAGTGAAAGTATTGAGTAGAGAAGAAATTCTAGAGCCAGCAGGAGTTGCTTGTTGATAGGCAGTTGTGGAGTATTGTTAGCGAACAGGGGTCCCAGGGGGTGCAATACTTGGCCCACTGAGGGATGCCAAAAAACTGCTACAGAAAACAGAGGTCCCTCCCAAGGACAATATACTAATATCTATTGGGTTCTTCTGTCCGCCGCCGCCAATTGGAAAGACATCTCTCAATGCCAGAGATTTGTGAAAAGGAAATGAAATAATGCTATTCAGGCCTAATGCATTCCTTAAAATATCAAAGTCCTTTAGGGTATATACCTACACACACACACAGTGCTCCCTTCTCCCACTGTCCCAACTCCTGGTACTGTAAATCAGGAAAAGAGCACACGTCTGTTTTTCAGGTCACTGGCACTGTGGGCTGTGTCGCCTGTCCAGGCAGGATCTCCAATTAATCCAAAGTCATGTGGCACCTTCCACTGGCAAGAGTTCTTTGTACCAAGTTCCAGTCAAAGTCTCTCCTGCTTTCTAGGCCACTCGGCCAAAGGGAGCACCCCAAAGCCACGTGGGCCTCTTCTACCAAAGCTGCAGAGGTCTGCACTCCACCAAAGGCACGTGTCTTTCTTCTTCACCTGGCTGCAGGGATCTCCACTCTGGCAAAGCTGCGTGGTCTTCCCTTTCACCTGGCCAAGAGAGGATCTTAACTCTGTTGAAACCGTGTGGCTCTCTCTCCTAATGGCTACAGGGGCCTACATCTTTCCAAAACAGCTTGGCTCTCCCCCTCACCTCGCGAAGAGGGGGCCCTCACTCTGCTAAAGCCGCATGGCTCTCAAGCAGGGACCGTCTCAGAGGATCAGCCCCCAGTTCCAGCCTGGGTAGAAGCCACTCACTTCTCCCTGGCCCAAAGCTTGGCCACAGCTATTTAACATATCTGTGAAACCAGTTAAAGGTTATAGATATGTTAAATGACCATTCCAGAGGTTAGCTGCAAAACTGTTGCTATGCAAAACAGCTCTCAATGGCCCTGCTCCATTCGTCCCTTCCCCAAACTGAAACGGGGTGGGGGGGTGGGGGGTGGTGGTGGTGAGGACGTCTTATATGTCTCTCCAATATTCCTATACACTTTGAGTTCTGAACACCATTCCAAATCTCTTTTGGGGGGCCCCTGGCTGCACGCTGTATCAGTATGAGAAAAAGAAAGGAGTCAAAGTTATCTGTGAGATTTTGGCCTGAAAAACTAGAAAGAAGTGGCTATGTACTGAGATGGAGAAGGTAAAAGTTTTGGGGATGACACCAGGAATTCATTTTTAGACTTGGACTATGTCCCAAAATTAAAAGACTAAAAGAATCAAGCCTGGTCCTTAAATCAGAGGTCAAGTCTACAAATACTGAAG
>NW_028081158.1:0-2443 GCF_014824575.4 Sturnira hondurensis
ACAACCTATCAGAACCACCTCCCCTTTTCCCCTGCCCCCTATATAACAGCCACGCCCAAAATAAAATTCGCAGCTTGATCAGAATCCTTTGTCTTGCTGCCTTTCTACGCGCCTCTTGCTCCCATCCCTATTCATCCGTTTCAGGTAGACTCGGGACCCCCGTTGACTGTTCCGCGGGACGGAACAATCCCCCCTGTCCAGTCAGTAGCATAACAGTTCTGGAGCTTTTCCAAAAAGAATTGGAGTACATTGTTTGGCAGTGAAGCCACAGCAAGAAATTACTGGGCCTGAGACCTATCCTGTGGCCTGCCAGACCAAACTGTGGCTACATTGAGTTATAGTATCTCTGCCTAAGAATGAGTGCAGCAAATCTTTCCATCAAGTGACTCTTTTCCTAGCTATTATTTTCTTAGTAATGTTACTTTTTAAAAAATTCTAAGTGATATCTGTAAACTCATATATTTTTTAAATTTTATTTTTTAAAGTTAGGGCCTGTGAAGCAAAGGGTCGTTGGTTTGATTCCCAGTCAGGACACATGCCTGGGTTGCAGGTCAAGCCCCCAATAGGGGACACATGAGAGGCAACCACACATTGATGTTTCTTTCCTACTCTTTCTCCTTTCCTTCCCTTCTCTCTAAAAATAAATAAGTAAAATATTTTTTAAAAATTATACTTTATGTTCAATATTGTTCTGTAATAGTTGCAAGTGTATAGCAGAGTGATTAAATAATCACATCCTGTACAAAGTGTCCTTCTCAATATTTCAGGTACCCAACTGGCACCGTACATAGATATCACAATATTATTGACTATATTCCTCTGCTGTACATCCATGTGACTATTTTGTAACTACAATTTGTATTTTCTAATCCCTTAATCTTTTTCATCCAATCCTCTGAATACCTCCCCTCTGGCAACAGTCTTTTCTCTGTATATATGAGTTGTTTCTATTTTGTTTGCTCATTTATTGTGTTCATTAGATTCCATATGAGTGAAATCATCTGATATCTGTCTTTCTCTGACACAAATGGTAAGATTTTATACTTTCTATAGGCAAGTAATATTCCATTGTATATATGTATGGCAGGTTTTTAAATCTACTTGTCTGTTGATGGGCACTGGGGTTGTTTTTGTAGCTGGCATATTATAAATAATGCTGCAGTGAATGTAGAGGTGCATATATCATTTCAAATTAGTGTTTTAGATAATTTTGTATATATACCCAAAAGTGGAATCTCAGTTTCATAAGGCAGTTTCATTTTTAAATACTTGTGGAAATTCCATACTATCCTCCTTAGTGATTACAGCAACCTGTATTTCCACCCACAGTGCACAAAGATCTCTTTTCTCTGCCTCCTCACCAGCACTTGTTATTTGTGATTTATTGATGATAGTCATTCTTACAGGTGGGAGGGGGTATCTCACAATGGCTTCAATTTGCATTTCTCTGATGATTAGTGATGGTGAGCATCTTTTCATATGTCTATTGTCCATCTGTGGAGGTGTCCTCTGCCCACTTTTAATTTGGATTATTTGTTGGGTTCTTTTTTTGTGGTTGAGTTTTGTAAGTTCTTTTTTTATCCTCACCCAATGACATTTAAAATTTTTTTTTTAGAAAAAGAGGAAGGAGAGAGGAGAGAGAGATAGAGAAAGACAGAGAGAGAGAGAGAGAGAGAGAGAGAGAGAGAGACCTAGATGTAAGATAGAAACGTTGATTGGCTGCTGTTTAGTATGTACCCCAACAGAGAATGGAAACCGCAACCTAGGTATGCGCCCTGATCAGGAATTGAACATGTGATCATTGGGTCTACAGGATGATGCTTCTGTAGACAGCCACCTGAGCCACATCACCCAGGGCCATATGAGTTCTTTACAAAATTTGGATATTAACCCCCTTTGGATGTATCATTGCAAATATAATCTCCCACTCAGTAGCTTTTCTTTTAGTTTTGTTGATGGTTTCCTTTGTTGTACAAAACCTTTTTAGTTTGATATAGTTCCATTTGTTTACTTTTCTTTTGTTTTCCTCACCTGAAGAGGTAGATCAGAAAAACATATTTCTAAGAGAAATATCAGAGAATTTACTTACTGTTTTCTTCTAGGAGTTTTATGGTTTTGGGTATTACATTTCACGCTTTAATCCATGTTGAGTTTATTCTTGTACGTGGTGTATGAGGGTGACCTAGTTTTATTTTATGTATTTTTTGTTGCATGTATCCATCTAGTTTTCAAAACTCAACTTATTGAATAGACTCTCTTACTCCATTGATTGTTCTTGCCTCCTTTGTCATATGACAAAGGATAAAAGTGGGTTTTATCTCTGGGCTCTCTACTCTCTTCCATTGATCATGCTGCTGTTTTGGTTATTATGGTTATGTAGTGTATTTGATATTGTTACCGAACAAAGGGTCCGAGGGGGAGGCAGTACTTGGCCCACCAAGGG
>NW_028081159.1:0-708 GCF_014824575.4 Sturnira hondurensis
GGGGACTGGTGTGGGTTTGGGACTCCTCACTCCTGAGACATCCCTCCTGAAATTTTATCCACAACATGTGGATGTAGCACCAGTCCACTCAGCATTTCCACCCTTTCTACCAGTCTGGTTGGTTGTGGTTTCTAACTCTGTAATTGTCAGACTTCCATTCAAGTGGATCCCATGGTTCTGAGTGATGGGTTTCTGTAATTTAGCTGTAATTTTTATGTGATTTGGTGAGGAGGCAAGGTGTATTTACCTATGCCACTATCTTCTTTTTTACTTTCTTAACTACAACCCTTTAATTTTTTAAACACCAGATCTCTGAAAAACAGTAGAAAACTATATTGATTTAGTTATGGAATCAAGCACATTATATAAATGTTCAGAAACTTATTTAAAATGTTGTGGTGTTAGATTTGTCACCATGTGTAAGAAGTAAGATATATATAGCAGAATGTTCTTTATTAACCTAAAAGGAAAAATGAAGGTACAATGGATAAATGTTTAGGAGTTAATTTTATTTTTTAAAGATTTTATTCATTTATCTTTAGAGTGGAAGGGAAGGAGAGAAGGAGAGAAATATCAATGTATGCTTGCCTCTGGTGCATCCACTGCTGGGAATTGGCCTGCAACTCAGTGATATGCCCTGACTGGGGATCGAACCATGATCATTTAGTTTGTAGGCCCATGCTCAATCCACTGAGCTATGCCAGCCAG
>NW_028081160.1:0-647 GCF_014824575.4 Sturnira hondurensis
GTGTTGACAAAAAGATTTTGGCAGCTTTTTTGTCCTGGCTTTTTTTCCCCCAATTTTTAAAGTTACAGTAAAATGCACATGAAATTTTTTATCTTAACTTTTTATTAAGTATATTTACAATATTGTGCAACTATTAGCGTCATCCATCTTCAGAACTTTAAGTACCCATATGTGTGGAATTTTGTCTTTTTTTAAAATTTATTTATCTTTAGAGGGGAAGGAGAGAGGGAGAGAAACATCAATGTATGGTTGCCTTTAGTGCGTTCCCTGCTGGGAGTTGGCCTGCAGGGAACCAGCCTGCAACCCAGGCATGAGCCCTGACTGGGAATCGAACCGTGCTCCTGTGGTTCGCAGGCCCGCGCTCTATCCACTGAGCTACACCAGCCAGGGCTGGAATTTTGTCTTTTATGTAACAGGCTTATTTCACTTAGCATGATGTCCTAAGGTTCATCCATGTTGTAGCATGTGTCAGCATTTTCTTTTTAAGGCTGAATGATATTCCACTGTATACCATATTTTGTTTATCCATTCAGCCATCTTTGGACACTTGGGTTGCTTCTGAGATTTAACTTCTGTGAGTAATGCTGCTGTGAACATCGATGTACAGACATCTCTCTCTCTCATTTTTTGAGGAACCACCATTCTGT
>NW_028081161.1:0-1507 GCF_014824575.4 Sturnira hondurensis
GTGTCCATATTTTCCCTGCATTCCTCTAAACATAAACACATGAGAAACACTTCGGTCAGGGTGGGTATAAGGAAGCAGCCATTACCACAAAAGTTCTGTTGGAACTGTACTGCTACAGATTTACTTTTTTAAAAAAAGATTTTATTTATTTATCTTTAGAGGAAATAGGGAAGGAGAGAGGACAGAAATATCAATATATGGTAGCGTCTCGTGGGTCGCCTGCCGGGAACTGGCCTGCAACCCAGGCATGTGCCCTGACTGGAAATCGAACCGCGATCCTCTGGTTTGCAGGCCCATGCTCAATCCATGAGCTACACAGCCCACGGCCAGATTTGCTTTTTAAAATCTGGCAGTACTTGATAAAATTTTACTTGTGTATATCCTCCCAACTGAGGATAGCACAGGTAAACACTGTGTTCTTAAGTTTGTCATGCAAATTCCATTATTTTAGAAACCCTAGAACTTCAAAATGTGCCTGAATAAGTAATGTCCTAAAGGAAGTCATTAAGGTTAAGGTTAATTCAGTAATAAGGGCCTTAAGGAAATATGACTGATGATCTTAGAGGAAGATGGGAGGTCACATGGAAGCACAGAAGGGACTCTGGGTGACAAACAGTGAGAAGACAGCCACATATAAACAAGAAAGAAGAAATACTCAAAAGGATGGAGCCCTGCTGACACCCCTACTTCTAACTCCTCTTCTTTGGAATTGGGAAAAAATAAGTGATGGCTCTGTACACTGTCCACTGGGGTCCTAAGTTACGGCAGCCCCAGCAAACGTATTCAGGCACTCGTACACACGTAGGCGATCCTTGCAGGACTGCTGATGTGGCACATGGAGTCGATGACACCATGTGCACCAGCCCTGAGAGGCTCCATTGGTGTGGCACACAACCTCCATTATTGAAGAAGGTCTACAAGACTGTGGACCTCACTGTTCTGCAGATATCTGGGGATGGTAGTTTAAAAACAACACATACTGAGAAGGAAGAGGGTAGAGAAGTGAACGGAAATCACACTGAGGTCCTCCCAGAACCAATCTGGAATTAAAACTCAATTCTGGACAAATCACTTGGAACAAACAACTGAGCAAGAGCAAGAGACAAGCATATCACTTTGGACAAACACCACTAGTTTTGGCACAACTCTTCTGGTAAGCAGTGGGGCACGGATTCCAGAGGGCTGTCTGGGTGCTCCCAGGTGGCAGGGCTGGAACACTTAAGGGATAATTAAGGCGCTGGTTGGATCCCCCGGAGGAGATAAGGGTCTAAACCCTAACTAGAATTCCCAGCCTGGAACACTAAGGACCAAAAAGCACACAAATAACAATGACCAAGGAAAAGTGCCGGGGTTGCTCTCTGCCAGAGACAGATGGTTGGAGACTCAAGGGCAGTTTAAAGAGCCAACACACAAACCTTCATTTGCAGCCACTTAACCAGGGCTCCAGAGAAAAACGGGCATAGTGTGCTGGAGATGCCTGAGGACAGAGGGGCAGGAAAGTCTGGGG
>NW_028081162.1:0-1320 GCF_014824575.4 Sturnira hondurensis
GTGTCATCATTGCTGCCATGATAACACTGTCCCGTTGGCTTCAGAATGGCCGCGGCCAATGCCTCTCAGATGATCCTGTGCCCACAAGTCCCCTGGGACTTTTTATAAGTGGCCAAGCCCGGGGATGGACTGAGCTCTGCATTTGTCACAGGCGATGGTCCCAGGCCATGGTGGACCTGTGAACCTTTGCCACATAATCCTTAAAAAAGAAATGGTTTCATTTTGCCTGTTTTGAAGCCTAAGCTGTACTATACCTGTGTTGTTGCCTCTCGTGTGCCCCCTACTGGGGATCTGGCCCAGAGCCCAGGCATGTGTCCTGACTGGGAATCAAACCAGTGACCCTTTAGTTCACAGGCCAGCACTCAGTCCACTGAGCCACACCAGCCAGGGCCATGTTATACCTGATAAATTCTTCTATGTCCTACCTTGTTTGCAGACACCGTATTCGAAGTTCTGAGTTGGTGCAGTAGCTGACAGTCATTTGTATTTATGCCGTGAGCTGTTCTGTCATATGAACATACCCCATGAGTTATCTGATCTCTTGTTGGTGGGTGGTTGGATTGATTCTGATGTTTGGCTGATACAGTCTCCAACAGGCCTCCTGGCACACACGTGTACCACATTCCCCAAAATGTAAGCACTGGGCCACTGGGGATGTGTGTCTTCCCCTACCCTAGGAAATGTGGTTTTCCCAGACCGTGCCCCCCTCAGCAGTATATTATGCATGGAATGTGGGGGCTCATTTTTCCTCTGTGTATGGAGTGGACTGACTTTTCTCCCCCAAGAGAGAACCGTCCTTGTGGGTGTATGAGTCAGTTCAGACTGCTATGACAAAACGCCATGGACTGGGCAGCTTAAAGAACAGGTATTTAGGGCCCTGGCTGGTGTAGCTCAGTGGATTGAGCGCAGGCCTGCGAACCAGACGATCGCGGTTCGATTCCCAGTCAGGGCACATGCTTGGGTTGCAGGCCAGTTTCCAGCAGGGGATGCACCAGAAGCAACCATACATTGATGTTTCTCTTCCTCTCTCCTTCCCTTCCCCTCTAAAGATAAATAAATAAAATATATATCTATAAAAAAAAGAACAGGTATTTATTTTGCTACAGTTCTGGCGGTTGGGAGGCTGAGGACAGGGTGCTGCCGTGGTCCAGGTCCTGGCGAGGACTCTCTTCCTGGCTTGTGAACAGTCACCTTCTCAGCGGGTCCTCACATGGTGGGGAGAGCCAGCTCTGGTCTCTCTCTCTTACTTTGGACACTAATCCCATCGTGGGGCCCCACCCTCATGACCTCATTTAACCCTAAACAACTTCCAAAGGCCCC
>NW_028081163.1:0-597 GCF_014824575.4 Sturnira hondurensis
ACACCCACCTACAGTGCTAGGAAAGAGCAATTGAACTTAACCAGACCCCTGTCAATCAGCCTTTCCTTTGGATGTCTGGAATTGGGAACCAGCTGAGGCAGAAGCAGGCAGCAGGTTGCTGAGCTGTGTGGTCACATTGTTCGGCCAGTGTTGCATCCGGGGGAGGCAGAGCTCATGGAAGCTAAGGTCGTGGGGAGCCAGACACAAGAGGTTTTAAGAAAAGATATTTTTGTAGAAAGGACACAAGAACAGATACTGAAAGAGAAGCAGCACTAGGAATACCTGTGGTCCCAGAGACAGACTATTGGAGAAAGCGGCTGTCTGACATTTTTTTGTTTCTGATAGGTTTTCCTTGTCATATCCTATGTCAGTCTGCAGTGGCACTTCTGATTTTTATCTGCTCCACACTCATTTATCTTTCCCCCAACTATGGACTGTGGTGGGACTTTCAATTATATCATTCGTCTGGTCCTTTGAGCATGTGGCCCAGTCAAGGTTGTCCCAGAGATTTGGTTATGGATACAGGGACAAAAAGGACCTCCCTTCCCTTTGAACCATGAGCCATGAAGGGTACAGGTTCCTGAAGGTGCTCTTACC
>NW_028081164.1:0-611 GCF_014824575.4 Sturnira hondurensis
GACTGTCTCACAAATCAAACTTCGCAAGTTTTTAAAGTTAGCTACATTAAGTTGAATGTCATCAAAGTTACAAAGGCAAATTATTGTACACTTACCCACTTAACCAAAATTATTTATCAAGAGTCGACTTTGTTGAGGCATAGTCCTAGGCATTGTGAGAGGTATGAAGAAGTATGGACTATGGTCCTTTACCCTCATGGAGCTTGTATTCAGGGTAGAGAGACCAATCAGAGAAACTGGAAACCTCGATAGCAATACAAAACACTTATCTCTGACTTGTTGTTACATTAGCCTTTTACATGATAGGTGGTCAGTAAATGTTTGCAGGGGGAAAAAAAAGAGGGGGAGGTCAGAAAAAGAAGTGTAGAAAAACCAGAGAAGGTGAGTAAAAGATAGGATTAGAATGCAGAGTCCCATTTTTCAGGACAGGGTACTCAGGCTCCACGAAAGAAGTGGCACTTGAGCGAGAATATGATGAATGAGTAGGCTTTCATAAGGACAGAGAGGGTGGGGCGGGGCCCAGGTGAGCGGAGCAGCACAGACACGTGGATAGATGCACAACATCTCTCAGTAGAGTGAGTGGCCCAGTTGGGCTGGGACAGCAACTTCTG
>NW_028081165.1:0-723 GCF_014824575.4 Sturnira hondurensis
TTACTGAAGGATAATTGACAAACCGAAACTGTATATATTTGTGTACAACTTGAGGTTTTGGTGTGCATAAACGCTGTGAAACGATCGTAACAAACAAGCTAATCACAGACCCACTCCCTCACACAGCGCCCATGGTCCCCAGGGCGGTGAGGACCCTGAACATCTCTCTCAGCAGATTTCAGGCCCACAAGGCAGCTCTGTTAACCGTACTCAGCACGCTGCCCATGAACTCCCGCATGAACCAGAACCTGTTCACCACGCGTAACTAAAAACTTGGAACGGGAGAGGGCACTTACCTCGCCTATCTGGCAGAGAGTTGGTATTCAAAACGTGAGGAATGTATACAACCTAATGAAAGAGAAACAAATAACCTGATTTTAAAAAATAGGTAGCCCTGGTCCGTGTGGCTCAGTGGATTGAGCGCCAGCCTGTGAACTGAAGTGTTGTGGATTCGATTCCCACTCAGGGCACACGCCTGGGTTGCGGGCCAGGTCTTCAGCAGAGGGCGTTCGAGAGGCAACCACACACTGATGTTTCTCTCCCTTTCTTTCTCACTCCTTTCCCCTCTCTCTAAAAATAAATAAATAAAATCTTTTTTTAAATTAAATACATAAAATAAAAAGCAGGTAAAGGATCCGGATAGACACTTCTTCAAAGAAGACAGACAGATGGCCAACGGGTCCAGGAAAGTGTGCTCAGCACCACTATTCACCGGGAAATACG
>NW_028081166.1:0-2914 GCF_014824575.4 Sturnira hondurensis
AGAAAACCTGCTTGAAAGAGTAATAATGGAAAATTTTCCTAAGTTGAGGAGAAAGAAAGTCACACGGATTCAGGAATTGCAGAGAATGCCAATCAGGTGGAACCCAAAGAGGCCTACTGCAAGACACATCATCATTAAAATGGCAACCCTCCAAGACAAAGAGAAAATCCAAAAGGCAGCAAAGGAGAAAAAGGAAGTAACATACAAGGGGGTCCCAATAAGGTTGGCTACTGACTTGTCAATGGAAACATTCCAAGCAAGAAGAGAATGGCAAGAAATATTCCAAGTAATGAGAAACAGAGGCCTACAACCAAGGCAACTTTACCCAGCAAGGCTCTCAATCAAGATAGAAAACCAAATAAAGAGCTTCCAATACAAAAGAAGTCTAAAAGAATATGCCTCCACTAAACCAGCTCTACAAGAATTACTAGGGAGGAACGGGGGTGGGATGGGATGGGAGTCATAGACAGAAAGTGTACTTGAAAAATAATTAAATGAAAAATTGGAAATTTTTAAGGAAAGGAAGGTAAAGAGAGAGAGAGGAACACAGGTACAGAAATGGCAATGAATAAGTACCTTTCAATAATAACCTTAAACATAAGTGGATTAAATGCACTAATTAAAAGACTGAATAGCTGAATGAATAAGAAAGCATGACCCGCACATATGCTGCCTTCAAGAGACCCACCTCACGTCAAAAGACCACCACAGACTTAAATTGAAAGGATGGAAAAAAAATTTTCCAAGCAAATGGATAAGAAAAAAAAACCTGGGGTAGCAATTCTCATATCAGACCAAATAGACTTCACAAAAAGGGCCATAAAGAGAGACCCAGCTGGGAATACAAGAAAGAAAACTGTACTTGAACAAGAGTTAAATAAAAATTTAAAAAAGAGAGAGAGAAACCCAGAAGGTCACTTCATATTACTGAAGGGAAGAATCCACTGAGAAGACATTAGCATCGTAAATATATATGCACCCAACAAAGGAGCACCCAAATATATAAAGAAAATCCTAGAGGACCTCAAGAAAGATATTGCCAGCAACACAATTATAGTAGGGGATATAACACCCCACTGTCTAAAATGGACAGATGTTCCAAACAAAATATCAACAAAGATATTGCAGCATTAAATGACACCCTAGATGAAATGGACCTAATTGATATATAGAGAGCCCTCCATCCCAAAGCATTAAATACACATTCTTTTCAAGTGCACCTGGAGCATTTTCAAAGATAAACCACATGATAGGACACGAAATGAGTCTCAACAAATTCAGGAAAATATAAGTCATACCAAGCATTTTCTTTGATTACAAGGGACTGAAATTGGAAACCAACCCCCCAGGAAAAAACCAAAACACCTAAAAGCAGGGAGACTGAATAGTAGGCTATGAAACAATGAATGGGTCAAGATTGAAATTAGGGAAGAAATCAAAAGGCTTCTCAAAACTAATGAAAATGAACTCACAACAACCGAAAACTTATGGGACACAGTGAAGGCAGTCCTGAGAGGGAATTTCATAGCAATACAGGCTTCCCTAAAGAAGACAGAAACATTTCAAACAAACTACCTAACCCTACATCTGCAAGAACTCAAGGAACAACAACAAAGACAGCCCAGAGCAAGTAGAAAAATGGTAATAAGCAAGATCAGAGCAGAATTAAATGACATAGAGACTAAAAGCACAATTCTAAGGATCAATGAATCCAGGAATTGGTTTTTTGAAAAGATAAACAAAATAGACAAACCTTTAAGTAGGCTCATCAAGAAAAGAGAGAGGACCCACATAAACACAATCAGAAATGAAAGAGGAGAGATTACAATGGATACCACAGAAATAGAAAGGATTGTGAGAAATTACTATGAAGAACTGTATGCCAAGAAATGTGAAAACCTAGGTGAAATGGACAAATTTCTAGAAAAATATAATCTTCCAAAACTCAATGAAAAAGAAGCAGAAAACCTGAACAGGCCAATAACAGCAGACGAAATTGAACAAGTAATCAAAAAACTCCCATTGCACAAAGTCCCTGGACTAGAAGGTCTCACAGGAGAATTCTACAAAGCTTTTAAGGAAGAGCTAACCCCTATCCTTCACAGACTATTCCAAAAAATCCAAAAGGAGGGAAAACTCCCCAGCTTATTTTATGAAAGCAGCATCACCCTAATTCCAAAGCCAGATAGAGACACAACAAAGAAAGAAAACTACAGGCCAATATCGCTGATGAACATAGGCGCAAAAATCCTCACTAAAATATTAGCAAATCGCATGCCCTGGCTGTTGTAGCTCAGTGGATTGAGCGGAACAGGCTGACATGGTCCAGAGGGGAGAGGGGAGAGAATCATAGGGGAAAAGGGGATGGACTCACATGAACAAGTATAAAGGACATATGGACAATAAATAAGGGTTGGGGGTGGAAAGGGGAGGGGGTGGGAGCACTGGGTGGGGAGCGGGCAGGGCTGGGAATATAAGACAGAAAACTGTACTTGAAGAAGAATTAAATAAAAAATATTAATAATTAAAAAATAAATATAAAAGCCCCTCTTGTTGGTTTCAAACTGTCCAATCTGATTTTTCTGGTTTCTGCAGGACTTCTCTGTGGGCTGGGTTGTAGGCCCAGGCGCATTCCCACCTGCCAGCCAGGCTACCAGACTGGGGTGCATGCGCCCAGCCACCCGACAGGCTGCCTGGGTCCCATGGGACCTGGTACTGGTCCTTCCCTGTCCTGTGCTTGTGTGAGAAGCAAGTCAAGCTGCCTTCAGAGGAGAACACCTCAGTCCACTTTCCAGTAAATACTTCTCCAAAAAGCCTGCCTGTCAGCCCAGCCCAATCCCCAACCCGACCATTTAGGACAATGCTCCTCTCAAATTTCCTGGGCTGGAGGGCTGGCGGGCTGTCGACCACAGAG
>NW_028081167.1:0-789 GCF_014824575.4 Sturnira hondurensis
AATGTGTGTTTTGGGTTCCGATGGTGACATATATTTCCATCCCTTTGCAGAAGAATGGCTTGGGAATACTAGTTACGCTCTTAGGTTCAGTGTAGTAAAATATATCCCTCTTTTTCTTTTATCTTTCACCTTTATGTGTCTTGCTTAAGAACTCCTTTTCTCAGATAATTAACTAGCCAAATAATTTAAAGGAACATAAAAGCCTTCTGTGTTCTAATGTCACCCAATTTCTTTTTACATATTTCATTGATTTTTTTTGACCAGCACAAATAAGTCTAATAATGAGAATAGAATATTTCTTTTACAAGCTTACGACATGAATATGTGGCAAACTAGCAGAGTTATCAGGGGAATGTGGTTTTGTTTGCTAGAAATTATCAAAAAAGATTGCTTAAGATAATTTACTTAAAATTCACCCAAATAATTTTGATTATATTTCAAAATTGAAAGTCTTGCCTACCCTGAAGTCATAAATATAATTTCCAATATCTTCTTCGAGCAGTTTGTATGTGTATCTTTTACACCAAATCTTTTGCCTTTCTGGAACTAATTGCTGTATCTGGTATAAAGTAGGAATGTACATCATACCATTTTATACACACACCCCCACGTGTGTATAAAATGTGTGTGTACATATATTTGTTTATTTATTTATTATTTTAAAAATTTATTTAATTGTTGCTCAAGTACAGTTTTCTGTTTTTTACTCCCACCTCAGCACCCTCCCAGTGCTCCCCACCTCTTTCCCATTTCTAACCCCCTTAGTTTTCTCCATGTGTCCTTTATACT
>NW_028081168.1:0-1732 GCF_014824575.4 Sturnira hondurensis
GTGAACAGGGCCTCCTCTCTTCCAGACAGCATCTAGGCCTGTACTGGGTGCCATTTACAATGGTACGGATACAACACGAACCTCAGAGTTCACGGTCCCATGGGAGAGAGACAATAAACGAGAACCCAATAAACGGGGTGTAAATATGAATTCAAGAGACCACACCCAGCACCCTGAAGGAGACCACTGGGACATCAAGAAGCGCCACCTGATGGTTTCCGTTTTTTTCCAAAGAGATAAAGTCACCAGCCAAGAAAGCACTCAGGAGGTGTGGAAGGGGAAAGAATTTGACAAGAGAAGAAATATGAAATAGTTACCTCAGAGGGGGACACAGACCTCAAGGAGAAGGGTAGCCAGATGCCAGGCAGGACTGAGAAACCTCCTGAGGTCCGAGATCAAGAATCTGGAAAGAACCCATCTGCTCGGTTGTGGTTTCCTCCAAGAGGCTCAGGGCTCAGACGCAGGGAGAACAAGGAGAACATTTGGGTTCCTTGGGGCAGGGGTTCTCAGCCCTGACTCCACGTGGGAAGCAGCCAAGAGTCATTTTTTCAAAATACTGACACCTAGCCTCCTCCTCCAGAAACCAATTCAATTGATCTGCGGTGAGGCCCAGGCCTGGGTCATTTTGAAAGCTGCTATTAATAAAGTGTATTACGTTACAAGTTTTGAAAAGGGTGAGACAGACAGCCAAAATAAAAAAAAGCAGATGTCTGCAAGACAATAATAAGTAATACTGATTGGGCAAGGAGCCTACGCTGGACAAAAAGAAAATGAAGGGAAGGGGGCAGGAAATTAATAAAGACGAAAAATCCGGGTGTTCAGTGGGCCACAGTGAGACCAAGGAATGACTACAGTGCGGGTTCCTCGGACAGGTAACTGGGAGGATAAAGGCCTTCAGTAGGCACGTGTGTGTTAGCATTTCAGATATTTGAGGGCTTTTTTTAAGCTCTTATGGTCCAGAAATCTAAGATGTGGCCATGAGAGTAGGTGGCTGACCAACATGGAAAAAAGAAAAGCACTTCTGATGAGAAGGTGGAGGAACTGGGGGGCCAGGATGTGGTGTGGCTCCTCCGCGTGGCACTAAGGGTGACAAGGACCATCACAGGGGTTGGGGTGGAGCAGAGGTCTCTGGACTGGGAATTCGCTCGTGAATAAAGAGAGGGGGAGGAGGGCGCAAACAGTGTCCCAGAGCCAGCAGAGCCAGGCTGTGCTAGGAAAGCGGTCTGGGAAGGAGGGCCTGCGGTGGGTCCTGAACTGCGGAGGTCTCTGCAGGAGCCTGAACCAGGTAGGGAACAGGCCTCAAATGAGTGGGCTGAGGTGCGGGGTCTAATCTGAGGGGTAAGGTAGGATTTATATCTCCAGTCGGGGTGTCTCCCTTGAACTCCGGACCCACCAATTCAGACGCATGCTCAACGTCATGGGCACTGGATGTCAAACAGGCATCTCATCTCCACATGTCAAACGCCAAGGTCCAGATAAGCCTCTTCTAGCCTCCTCCTCCTCCAAAGCCCTCCCAGGTGAATGAGTGGCACGTCTATACAGCCTTCCCATCACTCAAGACAACTGCCATGGAGTCAGCCTGACTCTTCTCTTTCTCTTTCTCTTTCTTTCTCTCTTTCTCTGTTTCTTTCTCTCTCTCTCTCTCTCTCTCTCTCTCTCTCTCTCTCTTTCTCTCTCTGTCCCTGCATCTACTTTGTTTCCCCTCCACTGGGGACCAGCACTGTCTTCCTCT
>NW_028081169.1:0-501 GCF_014824575.4 Sturnira hondurensis
CTGGAATTTCATGACCAAGGAAACTGATGACAAAATACATGCAGTATTTTTTTTTTTTTGAGAGAGAGAGAAGGACAAGGAGAGAAAGATCAGTGTGAATCAATCAGTTGCCTGTTGTAGGTGTCTCAACCTTCAACCTAAGTATGAGCCCTGAATGGGAATCCAACCAGTGATTTTTGACTTTGCAAGAGGATGCCCAACCCACTGAGCCACACCCATCAGGGCTAGGTCCAGTGTTTTTACAAAAGAAAGCTCTACAGAGATCGTGAATGCTGGAAGAGGGTCAGTAGCAAGCAAGGAGATCTGAAAACAGTGGCGGATTATAGGATTTCTAAATCAGCTCAGAGGGCAGTGTAGCAATCAGACAGAGCATTATTGTGCATCAGAGGAGTCAGAGAGCTAGTCAAAAGAGCGATGATGGAACTGGCAAAATGCTGTCTGTTCCCCCAAGGGCTTGTGTGTGTGTTCTTGCAGTACCTGTCCCCTTTGTCCTCCGTCTCA
>NW_028081170.1:0-1402 GCF_014824575.4 Sturnira hondurensis
GGCAGTCAGTATGGCCCCATGGGAAGGAAGTGACAGGCTCTGACCCACCTGGCAGACCTACTGAAATTCTGGTCCTGGGAGCTGCATGGCCAAAGGTGGTGCCTGCACCAGACACAAGTTCCCGGATGAAGCCTGGAGCCAGATAGTGACTGGGAGTGAGCTGAGCTGCCTGGATGGCTGTTGGGAACCACCCTGGCTGGTTTCAGGAGCTGTAAACCCCCCATGGCTAAGGCTGAGTGAGTGACCTTTGGACCATAAGCCACTAAGGAGACAAAGCTTATCTCCCTGGCAGGAGCGCCACTTGTGCTCCTTTTTCCATAACTGGCCTCCAATGCTTGATTGGTTAGCCAATGATGGGTAAGATTCCCCAAGGGGGGAACCACCTAAGACAGGCACGATTATGTGGAGGCCCCAGGGAAGGACTTGGAGGGGCTATGGAGAAAGGAGGTGATGGATGAAGCCTGAGTCCTCATTTCTACTAATTCCTTGGCTATCTGCCTCCTCTGCCTGACTTAAGCCTGAAAAAATAACAGAGGATGGTGCAGCCCTGTGCTTGAAAGGGTGGGCTCCCCAAGTGATCAGGCCTAAGAAAGGATATGTAAAATCCTGTGAAGTCTGCTTTGCTAAGAATGCTCTTAGTTAAATGATAAAGGCTCAGCAGGAAATGAGTTTGTTTCCCAAAGTGTTGTAGCCTTTTAGCTGATAGACCCTGACTCAGAAGAAGCCCTAATAGTTCTTTGTATGCTATCTACTGTTTGATGCTCACTGTCTGACAATGATTAATGAGCTGTACCTGTATTCCCGTGTGAATTAAACACAATAAAAGTCTGTCTAGGAAAGGGTCAGCGCACTCTCCCCTTGAGGGAGGAGCCCTGCCTTCCCTTTTCTTCCACAGGACTTGGTAGCCTGTGTGAATTTGTCTCATGTCTCATCCACAATGCCACAGACATTGCGGGCTGGTGTCTGTGTCAGATAGCCACTCCGCAGCTGCCTGTGTTTCCTGAAGGATGGTACCTTAAATGGGAGAAGAAACTCTGGATGCTACCTTTGGTTTTGGCTGGCGGAGGACAGGCTGGGCTTTCCCCTGGGTTTCCTGGAGGGGATGGGCTTTGAGACAAGACTCTGCCATTCTCCCAGATCATGCAGCATTCACTGAAAACCTCTTTCCTTTCTCAACAGCCTCTGCCTCTAGAATTGCCTATTGGTGATGGTGGGCAACCAAACCCCCACTCTGGTTCAGTAAACAAAATACACAGATTGCCTTTTTAGAAATATTGAACACATTTCAATGGTATTGCATAGAAAATATTCACAAGTATATATAAATTCAAAACTGGCATTTAAAATTTCTAATTTACATTAATTTTATAAATGATTATAATACTAACTGGGCTAACATTTG
>NW_028081171.1:0-1096 GCF_014824575.4 Sturnira hondurensis
CCACAGAGGAGAATTTTCTTTACCAACTACAAGTTGATTACCATGGCACTGATATGTAAGTCTAAACTTAAGGTCTTGTCATCGTTAGAAGAATTCAGGGGAAAGACCAAGTAGAAAATTATTTTTTGCATCTCAGCCTTTTTGTTAAGTGAATTGGAAGTTGCCACTTGAACCCAAGGCAATATAAACTTTTATTAAAGATTTTGTGTACGCTTCATTGGCCAATAACCTTACCATTTGATAATGAGTTTAACCACCCTTTCCTTCTACAATACCATGACAGTACTGGGATTACGCTAGCAACCGTCATAAAACCAAAAAATAAATTTGTAACCCTTGTGATGGTGAAGTTCTTTGAAAGTTATGCAGTACTCATCATGATAGCAGTGCTATCAATATTTTATTGTGCTCAAACATTTTATGGTAATTACAGCAGTTTATTCTGTCATGGTATATGCCTGAACATAGATGAATGTGTACTAGTTAACAATTTACTTGGGGCCTCTAATGGAATCATGACAAATACGTTCAGACCTTTTACTGAAGTATATTCTTTATGTTATAACAAAGTAGGCACCAGTGCCTAGAGGAAGTCTGTTTTATTTGTATTTATTTTCAAGATTTGTGTTTCATCTTCCCATTAACAGTACTGTCCAAAGAAAACCCAGTTACACTTTCTTTTACATTCCAGAGTTCTATGCCTGTGCCTTTATTTCATGCCTGTTGGGAAGTACCCTGCCTGGTTTCAGGAGCTGTAACCACCCCCCCCCCCGCCCCCGCCCCCATGGCTAAGGCTGAGTGAGCAACCTCTGGACCATAAGCCACTAAGGAGACAAAGCTTATCTCCCTAGCAGGAGCGCTGCTTCTGCTCCTTTTTTCATAACTGGCCCCCAATGCTTGGTCAGTTAGCCAATGATGGGTAAGATTCCCCAAGGGGGGAATGACCTAAGGCATGATCACATGGAGGCCCCAGGGAAGGACTTGGAGGCTATGGAGAAAGGGGGTGATGGACCCTTGCCCCTTGGCTTTGAAGAAGCCTGTCTCCCCTGAGTCTGCAAGAAGTCTCCAAAAATTCCTTGGCTACTTGCCTCCTCTG
>NW_028081172.1:0-1565 GCF_014824575.4 Sturnira hondurensis
GACCTGCAGTTCCCTCACCTTGTGCTCTTACATCCTGAGGCTCTGGATACTCTGGATCGACACAAAGAAGGTGGGCCTTACACAAGGCCCATTTCTGATGGAAGAAGAACAAACGTAGGGGCTGTCCAATACCATGCACCTGCTCTGGCCAGGGTCCTACTGCAGAAGACTTTGCACTGAGGAGATACAGTTGGGCAGCAGAGTTAGAGTCTGGAATCCTATTTCAATGCACCATCCCAGGGCATTCTGATTTGGGACAGGGTCTTTTTTCATGCCCATGTCCAATCAGGGAACAACCTGATGCCAACCCTGGCTTGAGAGCAACAGGCCTGGTAATGCAGCAGGTTGATCATGGAGACCCTGGAGGCTTTTCTTTCCAATGGCCTTTCTCCTCAAGGTCTGTACACTGCCTACCCTAACACTTCAGGCCCATGCTCATCTACACTGAACTTCACAGACTGCTGAGTAAGCCATGATCACATCTCCTGTTTAGATCCTGGGGATGGTGGTGCAGAGAGTTGACTCTGGAGAGAGGCAGGGTGAGTGGGGGTGGAATGTGATGGGATCTGGACCCTAAGGGAAAATGCAGCCCAGGCTCCTTCTGTTTGTATGAGGGCAGGGACCCCATCCAACATTCTCTTAATTCTGTCCTCTTGGGATAGAAGCCACTAGAGTACAGGTCTCCCTTTGGAATCAGATCTAGAATATGTCCTTGGTGGAAGAATCTCCCTGCCTAAACCAGTGTGCTCTCAAAAAGGATCTTTCTTCTGGACTCCACAACACCCAGCTTTGCATTTAATACCCTGAACAATCTCCATCAGGTGTAGGGAGATGTGCGGACATTTCTATGGCACTCTGATTGCAACAGGCAGAATAAGAGCTGTGCTGAAAAGACGGCATTGCTCACCCAGTTAGCAGATCATCCAAGAGCGTTGGGGCTCGGGAAAAGGATGGCTGCATGGTCCTGAAGGTGGATAGGTAGGAGAAATTTCTACCCTTCATAGGTCAGGACAGGAACTCTGCCAATATCTTCGTTATGCCTCCCTGGAGGGCCCGCATTCGGCAGGATTCTCTCTATTTCAACGTCAACTCAGATGGACCCTGTGTGGGACCAGGATAGTCATCTATGCAGTGGCATCATTATGAATGAATGGGATGAATGAGGTGTGGAGTTCATCCCNAGTGAGGAGTACCCATGCTAAATAGGAGTTTATCAGTATGTTTTAAAAGGAGAAAATTTCAGCAGAAGATGGGAAGTGTTTGCGTGAACACATATAATGGACGCATGGACAATAACAAGGCGGGGTGGAAACAGAATGGAGATGGGAGTGTTTGGGGGTGGGCGGGGATGGGAGTAAATGCAGAAAACTGTACTTGAAGAACAAGGGCTGGGTGTTTTGGCTGGGATGGGAGTAAAAGACTGGAAAGTGTACTTAAACAACAAAAATGAAATAGAGCTGCAAAAAAATGTCAAGAAATGTACTATCAGTTTTGAATGGAATATCGATATTGATTTATTTTCTTAGACACTTTTGTAAGATGAGAAGTGACAGATTTTCCGTAGT
>NW_028081173.1:0-1145 GCF_014824575.4 Sturnira hondurensis
GCTAAAGTAAAAATTCTTTATTTTATTTTTTCACATTTTTATTGCTGTTCAAGTATAGCTATCTCCATTTGTAAAAGTTCTTATTTCACCTTCAAAACTTGAAATCACAGATACACTGAATTCATAGAAAGCTGTAACGTAAAAAAAAAAAGAAAGCTGTAACTTCACCCAACCAGTCAGTCACATGTTAGGTGGGCGTGTCCCTGCACACCAGCAACCTGACAAAAGAAGGTATATGTCCTTTTCTGGAGGTTAATGGTATTTCCTAATGGTATTTAATAAAATACCAGTATTAATGATATTTACATTATATGATCAAAATAAACCATAAATTGGATAGATAAAGCCAATATTGGCACAGTGCTATTTATAAATATTATAGGTAATATTTAAAGACATAGACAGTTTGAAAGTAAAACAGTAGAGAAAAGATATGTCATTTAAACTCAAAGCATAAAAAGTATGATCAGTAATGCAATGTTATATATTAACTTTAAGACAAAAAGAATTATCAGATATAATGGAGAACATGTTATAATTATAAAAAGCCAATCAAACTGTAGCACTTTTATAGCATGTACCTAATCCTGAGCTTCAACGTAGTTGAAAATATAAAGACAGAAAAAAGTGAGAAATAGACAAATGTCTAATTATAGCTGTAGATATTCACTCCCCCTTGAATAATTGATAAGAAAAAATAGATAAAAGTTAATATAGATACACCCTGGCTGGCGTGTATCTCAGTGGATTGAGCGCGGGCCTGCGAACCAGACGATCGTGGTTCGATTCCCAGTCAGGGCACATGCCTGGGTTGCAGGCCAGTTCCTTGCAGGCCAGCTACCAGCAGGGGATGCACAAAAGGCAACCATACATTGATGTTTCTCTCCCTCTCTCCTTCCCCTCTAAAACTAAATAAATAAATAAAATCTTTTAAAAAATGTTAATATAGATACAGAATATTTGAAATATTGACTACTATCAACCAACTTGATCTAAATGCCATTTGTAAAACACTGCAAATATTAATTGCAAAATACACATCCTTCTCATGATCATATGGAACATTCACCAAGGTAGAACACAATGAACTTTAAAAGGATAAAATCATCAAGTATGTTAAGCCTCATCATGACTAAATTTGAGGT
>NW_028081174.1:0-32014 GCF_014824575.4 Sturnira hondurensis
GGGTGACTTGTGGGAAGTAGCAGAGCTGGAACTTGCTGAATTATGGCCCTCGCGGACCATTTGTGTTTGGCATTAGAGACAGATCTTTGAGTTAACTTGTGCAATAATAGGTGAAAGTCATTATTCATGCCCCAAAGACCTAAGACCAGTCTCTGGTGGAATCTCTCTGTCAAGAGAGCACTGAAGGTCACAGTGAACTTCTGAGTCCAACCAGGGTCACACTGTGACTAAAGGAAGATGCTACAGTGGGTCTGAAATGGTGACTCCCCTATAGCAACAAGAAAGATAAAGTATCTAGGAATAAATGTCACCAACACGATAAAAGACCTGTGCTTGGAGAACTAAAGAACACCGAAGAAAGAAATTAAGGAAGACACAAACAAATGGAAGTATGTACCATGCTCATGGATTGGAAGAAATAACATTATTAAAATGTCCATACTACCTAAAGCAATTTATAGATTCATGCAATCCCTAATTAAGCACCAATGGCATATTTCTTAAATTTAGAACGAATATTTCAAAAATGTATATGGAACCTGAAATGACCCCAAATAACCTCAGCAATCTTGAGAAGATAACGAAGTAGGAGGGATCACAATTCCTGACATCAAACTATACTACAAGGCCACTGTAATCGAAACAGTCTGGTACTGGCATAAGAACAGATATATAGATCAATGGAAGAGGATTGAGATCCCAGAAATAAACCCAAGTCTCTATGGTCAATTAATATTTGACAAAGGGGGCAGTAACGTAAAATGGAGTAAAGATAGCCTCTTCAACAAATGGTGTTGGGAGATCTAGACAGCTACATGCAAGAAAATGAAACTCGACCACCACCTTACCCTATACACAAGTGAAACTCAAGATGAATAAAAGACTTAAATATAAGTTGTGAAACCATAAATGTCCTAGAGGAAAACACAGGTAGTAAAATTTCAGATATTCCATACAGCAATATTTTCACCAATATATCTCTAGGGCAAGGGAAATAAAGGAAAAAATAGAGAAAGGGGACTACATCAATTCAAAGCTTCTGCATGGGTGGAGAATGCATTATTAAAATGAAAATGGATCCAACCGACTGGGAAAACATATTTGCAAATGATATCTTACCCAAGGGTTTTATCTTTAATATATGTAAAGAACACACTCGACTCTATACCAGGAAGACAAATAATCCAATTAAAAAATCAACAAAGGACAGGAACAGACTGTCCATCTGGCAGGAAGTGAGAGTGCACTTCAGAGCTCACTG
This sequence comes from Sturnira hondurensis, assembly GCF_014824575.4. Lineage (NCBI taxonomy): Eukaryota > Metazoa > Chordata > Mammalia > Chiroptera > Phyllostomidae > Sturnira > Sturnira hondurensis. The sequence continues at coordinate 1,262 of NW_028081174.1, forward strand.
TCAGAGCCAGTATGCGAAACACCAGGATGCAACCACAGGCAGAGGGGTGTCACAAAGATGGTGCAATGACAACACCTCCTACTGCACACAGATGGTGACAGTTCCTTCCTCCCTAACCAGGCCTCCCTGCTGCAAGGCCCCTCCTGGTTTCCCCTGAGTGGACTCCGACCCTCTCCCCTCCCCCTTTCCCTTCTCATTTCAGCAGAAAATGACTATGTGGGCTACCCCGGGGGGACCATCGCTGGCATCGTGATTGGGGTCCTCATCCTGGTGGCTCTGGGCACCGCCCTGGGGTGTTTCATATACCACAGGAGGACTAGGAGGTACAATGGCATTTCTTTAATCCTGCCCCCACCCAGGCTAAACCCCTGCTGACCCCAGACCAGGAGGAAGGAGACCCTCCCCCCTTGATGCTGGACTGGCTCTCTGTGGCCTCCCGACTTCCCCCATGGACATTCCCAACTCCCCCCTCCAGCACCTCCTGCACCAGCCACTAAACCAGGCTGTTTCCTCAGCAGCCTTCTCACCTATAAGTTCCTCACAACCAAGGAACTGTCCCCTCAGGATAGTCCCGGTTCACTCCTCACACCCACACAGGGCTGGCAGGGAGTAAGTGCTCAGTGAGGCACCTGCTGCTGTGTGTCTGAGTCCACCCACCCTGTGAGAGGGATCTGCTGCCCCAGGATCTGAAGGGCTTCCTGGCCAAGGTCACACAGCTGAGGGTGGCAGAGCCTGCACAAGCTCCGTGGGTGGGCTCAGCCGCCCCCAAGTGGCTGGGTTGGGAAGCACAACCCCTGATGTGTGAGCCAGGAGACCTGGGGCCTGGACAGGTCAGCAGACCCCATGCTGCTCTTTTGGCCTCCAGTGCAGGCAGATGGAGGCAGAGGACAGGCCCCTGTCACAGTTCAGCTCTCAGGCCTGAGGGGCGGGGCTGGGCCCAGCAGGCACCACATTCATCCAGAGGCAGCAGGCACGAGGTCCCGTGGGTCCTGCACAAGCAGCTGGCCTTGCTTCCCTCTGTGGCCTTGACCTTCCCAAGAAGTCAGACCCTCAGGTGGTTCCCGTCCTGGGTCCTCAGTCACTTCCCCGGTAACTGCCTCTCAAACCAGACCTGCCAGTGGGTCCTTCCCCTGTGGTCCCAGCTCAGCCCAGGATTCTTTAGGCCTTGCCTCAGTTTCCCTGTTTTGGGCCCTCCCCCTCTTAAACAGTGGAGAGAGGTCCCCACCCTCTGATGGAAAGGGACACCCTCCTTGTCCGCTGTGGTGACACCAAAGCTCCCCTGCTCCCCTCACGTGTAAGTCTGTCCTCTCCTAGGGATAGTGACAAAGGAGACCTCACAGAGCACCGACCCCCAGCGTCCACCCCTGGTGAGTGTCTGCTCGGCTGGGACAGGCTGAAGCCCCTGACCTGCCCACTGTGTCCACTCCTGTCTGTCCCCCTCGGGCTCTGACTCTTCCCTGGGTTACAAGGAGGGACTCTCATCAACCTCTCAGCACAGTGGACCCCGATTGCCCATCACCCCTGACCTGTAGGGCTGCGTCATGTGTCACCACCTCCCTCACTAGACCTGAAAATGGCCAGAGGGCCTGTCTCTGGGAGCTGCTCTGTCACCCCTGGTTGTCTGGGAGCCAAAGACCCACCCCGGCCCGGGAGAATGGTAGAAGGTCCCTCAGCCCTGATGCTAACTCTTGTCTCTGCTCCCAGGCCAGGGTCCCTCTGGAGCCTCCACCTCCCCGGTGAGTCTGTCCCCTCCCCGTCTCTCCACCCAGGGTCCCAGCTGTGCAGGCTCAGGGCAGGGACACCGACCAACCTCCCCACACAGCAGAGACCCTGTCCCCAGAGCAGCCAGCAAAAGGCCCACCCCGCCCTGGCCAGGAGGGGGCACCCACATCAAGGGCAGACCCAAAGAGTCTGCGCTGGTTCCCTGGGGTCTAGGATGGAGCTGAGTGGATGCTGTGAGCACCAGGCAGCATTCTCAGGTTATCAGGGGTGAGGGGGCAGCACGTGGACTGAAACTGGGGTGCACTCTGACAGGTAGGTGTGGGGACAGCTGCTCAGGAGGCAGAGCTGTCACTCCTTGCAGAAATGGCCTCCCGCCCTGTCCCCTGATGCCCTCTCTCTGCCCCCTACACAGGGCCCCCTCCCTAGCCCCAGGACAGCCGGCCCCATCTATGAGGTGAGTGTGCTGATGAATGTTCTGTCCTGCAGGGCCCAGGGGCCCAGATCTGCCCCAGCTCAAGCCCGGCTGTGCTTCATGTTCGGGAAACAGCAGCATAATGTGCAAACAGAGGGTGGGGAGAGGGAGGTGCCCGGGCACAGGCACCCCCAGCACAGGCAGGCCCCAGTGCGCCTGGGAAACGCTGCACGTGTTCTGAGGAGGCTGCAGGGCTCAGGGGTCTGTCCTTTCCCTCACAGGACTTGCTGCACCCGAGCACAGACGTGTACTGCCGTGTCAGCCCCAGAGCCTATGGGGCTTCCTAGTTCCTCCGGGTCCTGCTCCTCCAGGGCTGTGGGGAGGGGCAGCCTGAGACCCAGACCCTGGGGGCTCAGGAACTAGAGCCTGAGCCAGAGAACCAGCCCTGAGCCCTGAGGATATTCAGGGACCTGAGCCCGAGGTCGGGGTCCCTCCTGATTACTGATGACCCAGACTGGCCACCCTGACCCTGACGGACCAGGGTAAAGGCTGCCATCTTCCAGAAAGTGACCAGGCCAGTAAGGCAATGAGGACCACCTGTGTGATCTGAATAAAGGGGGCCTTCCTCTCATTTACTCTTTTTCTACACATGTATAGTTTCTTTAAAAAGATTTTATTCATTCACTCATAGAGAGGGGGGAAGGGAGGGAGCAAAAGAGGGAGGGAACATCAGTGTGCGAGAAAAACATGGATTTGATGCCTCTCCCACGCCCTCAACCAGGGACCTGGCCTCCAACACCGACCTGTGCCTTGACCAAGAATTGAACCTGTGACCTCCTGGTTTGCAGGACAATGCCCATCCCATTGAGCTTTACCAGGCAGGGCCAAAGGGAACCTGAAACTCTTGGTCCTTTTGCTCCAGGGTCACATAAGGGAAAGAACTCTCCAGGCTGCTGTCTCTGTTTCCTGGGAGAGAGGAGGCACTGTGGGTGTGGAGATGGGGGTGGGGCTAAGGGAAAAGTGGAAGCCTGATCGGGTCCCTTGGTTGGTTGTGGCCTCTCCCTGTTGCGCCAGGGTTACAGGGTCCCTCTCTGGTCCATGACATCCAGGAATCAAACCAGTGAGTGCCTGGGTGGGCGGACCAACAACCCAATGTTTCTCTCTATTGTTCTCTCTCTCTCTTCTCACACACACACAAATCAGTAAATATAAAGTAAAAATAAAGCAACTGCAGAATTAAGAGGAGCTGCAACCAGCCAGGAGAGCCCTGGGCTGTCCTCACATGGCCCCGGGGACCAGGCCATGGACGCCCCCAATGTTTGTCCCTTTGCACGTGTGCCCTGTGTCAGGAGCACCCAATGGTGTCCTGTTGTGTTCTCACAAAGATGAGCAAGGATCCTTCTTTGAGGTGATGGCCGGCACCCATGGGTAGGGCACATTCCTGAGTGGAGCCCCTTTTGACTGTCCAGTGCCCAAGTGTCCTGTGTCCTGCCTCCTTCCTCACTCAGACCCTGGTGGCCTCTGCAAACAGAGTTCTCTATCCCCAAAGCCAGGATCCAGGGAGCTGGGCTCTGTCACTGAGTTTCTGCTTTGACCCAAGGACTAGCCCTCAGGTCGCCTTCACATCTGAGGGACACAGACAGAGGCTGTCAGAGTAACCAAGGTGGGGAGGACCCAGGACTCCTGCCCTGAGCAACCCCTCCTTGACCTGTCCATGACCTCAGCCCCACTTCCCATCAGTCCCCACTCTCCTACTGCACCTGGATCTCACAGGGTCCTTTCCACAACTGAGCGTCCAGGTGTCCCACCAACAAACTCTCATCCAGGCTGCCATGGAGACGGGACCAAGTATCTCCTCCTGCCCCTGGCCCAGCTCCTCCCACACTCGCCTCACCTGCAGCCCCCTCTGCACACCTGGGCCTGCAGCTCTCTGTCCCTCCCTGAGGGCCCAGGATGGGTGCTGTTCCCATGCAGGTCCACTCCGGTCAGGGTGCCCACGTTCACACAACAGAGCTGGTCCAACACGGAGACACAATCACATTCAGGAGAAATTTCCGAGTTGCCCAATCATCATCTGTCATGAGAGGAGACAGAGGAACAAACCGTCCCAGGTTCACGTCACAACGGAGCTCTGACTCCCTCCCTGTCCCAATGCACAGGAGCTTGGGATACACAAGGGGACGCTTCTTGCTGGTTTCCTGCAGCTGCTGCAGCCAATCACCGCACACTCAGTGGAGTCACGTGGCACACGTCAGAGCGTTGACCTGGTGGTTCCTTCTGGAGGTTCCCCCTGGCGTCCTCGCCTCTTTCAGCTGTCAGAGGCACCTGCGACCCCTGGCTTGTGTCCCCGCCTCCATCTTCAGAGCCAGCAGTGCAGCATCTTGAAGCCCCTGTGCTGTTTGCATCCCCACATCTCCTTCTGGGTCTCTGCCTCTCCTGTCCCCTCTGTCCCTCATAAGGACAGGACCCCTGTGATCATAATGGGCCCAGTGATGAACCACCTTGAATTCCTGATCACACGATCTCTCATCTGTAAGGTCCCCTTATCAGGCAACATATTCACAGATTCAAGGGGATGAGGACGTGGACTTTAGGGGCCCTTGGTCTGTCTACCACCCCTCTCCAGACTGAGTCCATCGTCTTCCTCCACCGTGAACTGCCTGTGGGCAGCCTGGACTTGGTCCTGCTGACTCTGGGGTCGGCCACAACACTCTCCCACCCCCAAGGGAGGGAGACAGAGACCCTTCCACAGGCCCAGCAACCCCCTCCACCTCCTCTTGTTGGTAAAGCTCCTTATACACAAGGAGAACAAGGCAGACCCAGCTCCCAGCTCCCAGCCCACAAGCCCTGGTTGCTGGTCATCAGCACCCTAGGGGGGCTCTCAGGACTCTGCTCCCTGGGGCTGCAGCAGGGTGGAGGCCACGAGGAGGGACTTGTTCCTATTCCACATGAGAAAGACACAACGAGGGGGGTGTTGTTATCGGGAAAACCTGATTCTGCCCCAATTTGTGAATCGTGACCTCATTGCACGTGGCTGCACATCAGTTGTTGGCACCGTCCACACACGGCCCACTGCGACACCCAGAGGGTGACCTCTCGGACGCTGACCCTGCTCTGGCCTCAGGGAATCTCCCTGCCCTGAGGGTCAGGCCACTGTCTTTCCTACAACACAGAGGGGACGTTCCCGGAAGAGCTCTCCATATGCTCCCACCACACGACCTGCTGCCCTTCTCTCTCTCACAACCATCACTCACTAGTCCCTCCTACAGCTGCTGGCTAAGTGCTCAGCTCCCTGCTCCCAGGACCAGACTCGCTCAGGCCTGTCTCTGTGGGGCCCCCAGGCAGTGCTGGCCCGAAGAAATGCTCAAGGGGTGCTCACAGGGACGGGAGGGAATCAGTGAAGCAGAAACCAAAGAGCAGACAGACGGGACACTGGAAGACACACGGACACTGGCACCTTTGAGGGTTCTCTCGTGCACCTGGGTCCTGGACCCTCAGGAAGGAAGGAGGACAGTTGCTCGCAGGCCTGAGGGATGAGCTCCTGTAGGACCAGGACACTGACCACACCCCCCCCTCACCTCTCAGCTCTGAGCAGCCCCACTCCCCATTATGGGCTCTTCTGGCACCACCTGCTCTTCCCACACAGGGTCCTGACCAGGCCCAGAACCCCTGACCCAGATCCAAGGCGATGTCAACACCAGGCAGGACTGAGCCCCCTGACTGCACAGGGGGTCAGGACCAGTGTCCCACAGCCCAGCTGACCCACCCCCATGGCCTCTCCTCCCAGGACACAGAGAGTCGCACATGTCACACCTCTAGGGACTAGTCCTGCTGGGACCCCCAGGCCCTGACCAGCTGTCCCTGGAAGCTGTGGCCAGGCTACGGGCCCATGGAGATAGGAGGGGGTCCCTCTTCCCAGTCATCATGCACTTGACCCCTTCTCACCCCAGTGTCATCTCTGTGACCTTCCTGCTGAGGGGAAACCCAGTGTCCCCAGAGCATTAGAGAACACAAGGAAAAAACCAGTACCCAGCTGGGTTTCTGATATAGTCACTTACTTCTGGGGGCCCTGGGGCTCTCTGTTGTGTTGTGCTGAGAGACCCAAGAGCAGGACACAGTAGAGGCCAATACCAGGGTGGGTGAGAGACAGTCTCTCAGGATATGGGTCCCCATCAACCTTGTCAATGAAAGTGGTCCAACAAGAAGGAGGGGAGAGGAGAGGCAGGACTGAGTGGAGGGAGAAGGGGGGTGCTGGGCACAGACCAGCCCCCAGTTTCATGGCCAGAGGGTGCTCCTGCCCCTGGAGGATCAACGCACAGGGAGGAGGGACCGCAGCTCTAACCCATCTAGACAGAGGGGCCACGAGCATTTCTGCAACCCAAGCTCCTGTCACAGAGGGAGGGACAGAGAAGGCAGCAGGAAACGTGGGGTCCCCCTCAGCCCCTGCCCGCAGAGGGTGGGTCCCTTGGCAGGGGCTCCTGCTGCTCAGTAAGGAGGGGACACTCCCTGGGGGTGGACGGGAAAATGGGGACCGAGACTGGCTGGGTCCCCTGGGGAGGACAGGGGTCTGAGAGGGCACAGAGGGCTTCTGTTGAGACCTCAGGGGAGAGGACAGGGGGGCACAGTAGGATGGGGAGGGGCTCAGCAACAGGGAAATCTCATGACCTGGGAGTGTGAGGGGCAGGAATCCTTGATTACAGAAAGTTTTACAACTTCTTCATCACTGAGCAATAATTTCTGAAAACAGATGATAACAGTAACACTGTATAACAGTGTGATCCTAGAAAAACTTAAGCAGAGACAGGAACCTTTTTCATACCACCAGAAAGAAGCAGGTACACCCTGGGAGGGGCATTCAGGACCTGGAACCCCACTCACTCATTCTCCCACAGGTGCCTGCAGCCTGTCACAGACACTGGGGGTGCAACGGGGTCACACACGCCCCTGCCCCAGCGGAGCTCACGTTCTGCTGGGGAGGAGACAGACAAGGAGAGAACTGGATGTGATGTCAGGTACCCACAGGTGCCACAGAAGGAAAAGAGCCAGGGCAGGTCAGAAGGTGAAGACACAGGGTCTCTAGAGAAACTGGTCAAGAGAGACTGTTTCAAGGACGCCCCTGAGTGTCAACAAGGGTCTGAAGGCAGTGAGGGGGGGGCCGGGCAGACACCTGGGGAGGTTTCTGAAACAGAAAAAATAACAGGTTCAGAGGTGCTCAAGTAATGGTGGCCAGGCTGCTGAATTTGGCCATGGGAGACGCACTCACACAGAACAAGGCTGAGATGAAAAGAATTGCTCAGGACCCAGGCCCTCCTATCTCCATCCCAACACATAGATCAACATGTTGATCAATTTCTCCTTCCCCCCTCGTCTCACTGTTAATCTTTGGGAGCCCGCCCACCACTGCCCACCTCACTACTGAGTCAGTGGTACCCAGTGCTGTTGGAGGGGAGGGTGTGCTTCTCCTTGTCCACAGTCTGCCTGAGAACTGCAGACTCTGCTTGGTACAGAAGGAATGAGTGTGTGACAACCATTCTGCTTTATCACATGTAATAGAAACTCAAGAAATTATACCAGGGCCCATAAACAGCCATCGAGAGACCATGTCCTCCAGTGGGTCCCTGCTGTTCCAGAAGGTCACCCTAAAGGTCACAGGACACTACACCCTATAAGGAAAAATTTTTTTCAGAATAACGAAGGAACCAGACAGCTCCGTGTATACCGTGGGTGATTGTTCTCTGACCTCTGGGTGTCGGGTGGGGTGAATTTTATTCACACACAGGACTGATAACCCTGGACTCGGCCCCATCCCCCTCTGCTTCATGTCCCAGGCTGGGGTTGGGCATTTAGTGCAGGACACACACCCAGTGGAGACAAACTTCCTAACATCAGAGTTCCCCTCCCCAGATTCCAGCCCTGCGGGCATTCACTGCAGAGAGAAGGACCAGTCTGAGGGGAGAAACTCAGCAGAAAGAGACCAGTCTCAGTCCAGCCCCAACAGACCGTGAGCAGCAGCTGATCCGAGTCCCTGAGGGTCTGTCTGTAGCCACAGCCCCTTCCCTTCTCCACCCCGGGGGCCTTACGTGGTGTGTGTGGATCCCTAGATCAACCACTGGCTCAGAACTTTCCTTCTTAGGCATGCTCAGCTCAGAGGAGAGATTCTGGCCTGGGGAATGAAAGCAAATGGAGAATTAATCTGTTTTCACTCCACAACCAAAGAACCCACAGTAACAATCGTTCAATACTGGGAACGCCCAGGGCTCCCCCTCAGGTGGCCCACCCACACCTCCCTGCCCTGGACTGAAATCCCTTCTTTGCTTCCTGATGTGTTGGTGTCACTCCCACTGGGTATGAAGGGAAGGACTTTGCCTCTCACTCCTCACTCCACGCCTGCAACCAGCTCAGGGACCAGCACTCCCTGCTCTTTCATGTAAGACAGAGGAGTGAATGGTGAATGAAGGAATGAACGAATGATCTGAAACCCCTTCACACACAGGGAACTAAGTGCAGAGTCCTTTGAAACTCTGGCAACACGGGACACTATCTATGTCCCTCCAGGAGCTGAGACCCATGACTCAGACCCTCTGCTGCTCTCTAGAGAAATAGCCCTTGCTGTGATCAAAGGAGAGCTGGCTTCAGACTAAGATGACCTTCCCAGAGAAAAGGAAAAGTAAAGAACACTCATTACACCCTGGCTAGTATAGATCAGTGGGCTGAGCGCGGGCCTGCAAACCAAAGGATCCCGGTTCCATTCCCAGTCAGGGCACATGCCTGGGTTGCAGGCCAGTTCCCAGCAGGGGTGCACAAGCAGCAACCACACATTGATATTTCTCTCCCTCTCTCCTTCCCTTCTAAAGGTAAATAAATAAAATCTTAAATGAACAAATAAAATAAATAAGAACACTCCTTAACTCCTTAACTCCTTTAATGGGGCAGCATAACCTTCCTGTCGGCATCAGACCAGGAGAGAATGAGGGAGCAAAAGTGCAAGCCCTTCCCAGCAACAGAGATGCAACATTCCTAAAGGAAACACTGCCAAGATCCACCAGGATTCTCCAAGTTGACTTTGGTCCCCAGGAAGGCAAAACGGGCTTACCGACCGTGAGTCAACTGCACCCTTTTACCACACTCACAGGTTAACTAGAAAATAATGTATAATAAGGGCAAGAGAAACAAAGCGCCCTGCGATGGCGCTCCACACCCACTCGGACTGAGACACGGCAGACACTGATGGCAAACGAGGAGAACAGGGGGCCCCTTGGCCTGAGGAAGGTGCCCCCAGAGCTGAAGTCCCCTCAGACACCCTGCAGAGTCCCTGAAGAGTCACGCTGGTCAGGAGGGAGGGAGGCTGTCTGTGCTCACCCCCTGACGCCAGGCCTCTGGGCCTCCACTTCCTACAAGACTAACCCATGGGGACAGCTCAAGGGAAGGGTCAGAGTCACAGTCGGGCTGGTGACAGAAGCCCTGCCTGGGGTCAGAGTGTCCAGAGGAGACCTGGGCCTCAGGGGGGGGTGGGCAGCTCCCTGGATGGAGGACCAGGTTCACGGCTCAGACCTCAGACCCAAGACAGGAGGAGCTAGTGCTGGGCCTCCAAGGGGGGAATCTCAGATAAAGGGGCCACCATGAGACACTGTTCTTGTGGCCAATTGGGGCAAACAAGGAAACCATGAGCTTCTATTGGCCAATGGGAACTGACCCAGACCTGAAGTTCTTCTGGAGACAAATGGGGGAGGGATGGACAGGCTTCTCTCTAGTTGGGGGAAGAGCCAGGTCTCAGAAGAAGGGAGCGGCTGTGTCTTCTACTGTGGGGAGGGCAGGGACAGGTAAGGGGGTGACGCAATTCTCTAAGGCCATGGACCCACTGTCACCTCCCCCAGGGCCCACACAGAGGGGTGGGAATCACAGCCTTGAGTGTCCAGCCTCCACTTCTCCCTAGCGTGGGTCCTTCTCCCTAGTGACTTGGGCTCTGACATTGGTTCCTGTCTGAGGTTCTTACCTGAGGACACTGAGGTCTGTCCCTGGAGCTTCACTCTGAGAAAATCTAAACAGTATTTGAGAGCTGGGGGCTGTGGCAGTGAAAACACTTGCAGTTCCTTGTCTCAGGTGATGGCAGAGGACATCAGAACTTCAAACAGGAGCGTGACTGCCCTCTAGTGGACAGTTAATGCTCAAGGAGGAGTAAAATGGGAGGGATTGTCATTGAGAGGTTAGGGCTGACCTAGGACAAAGGGCATGTTCAGGGTCAGAAGGACTGGAATTGAAGAAGCAAGAGGAAGAGGGCTTGAGGGGGACAAGGTCAGGAGAGATGAGAACAACAGAGCCAGAGCAGCCTCCTGGGAACACTGGGGGCAGGACACCCAGCAGGGCTCTCCATCTCCTCAACAGGGGCCTGGGGGCTGCTGATTCTGGCTGGGGCTGTGCTGTGTGCTGTGGGGTGGTTAGCACCGTCCCAAGGCCTCTGCCCCCCAGATGCCATGGAACCCTCACCCCCACCCCGAGCGTGACGGGCATTTCCTCTGACATCACTGTGTGTCCTGGGGAAAGGGGAGAAGAGGTGGGACCATCGCCCCTGGGCGAGAACCACTGACCTGCACTGCTCTCCAACATCAACTGACCAAGCGACCCCCCGCACCTCTCTGTGAGCGAAGAAGGGAGAAACAGACTTCTTCACCATGTAAGAAAAATTCACTTTAATCCACCAGAAGTCGGTGTGGCAGTTGCAGGCATATTTGGAGGTGATAACTGACGTCTGCCCGGAGCTCAGCGGCTGCAGGACTGGGGTGATCACAGGTGCCACCTCAGGTCAGAGCCCCAGCGCTGGGCTGTGCTGCAGGCAGATGGGAGGGTTCTGCAGACACGGGGAAGGGGAGACACACGGCAGACGCACACGCAGCGTCATTACACCGTTTACTCTGGTGTCCTCACCGTCTCAGCAAGAGTGGACGCAATGAATGCAGAGTCCTTACTGTCCTTTGGAAGAAACATGTTGTCAAAAAGAATTTTTATCTCCCTGGCTGCTGTGGCCAGGGGGTTAAGTGCCAGCTTGTGAACCAAGTGATTGCTAATCTGATTCCCCATCAGGGCACAGGCCTGGGTTACAGGCCAGGTCCCCACTGGGGGCATTAGAGGGGCAGCTGATCAGTGACTTTCTCACACACTGAAATTTCTCTCCCTCTCTTTCTTCCCTGCCTTCCCCTCTATCTAAATATATATATATATATATATATATATATATATATATACACACAATCTGTTTTTAAAAAGATATGTTACATCACAGAAGCCCCTCTGTATTTTCAGAACCACACACCGTGGCATCCCACCTTACATAGGAACACCCAGAATGCACTCAGCTGGTGACTGCCCAGTGTCGGGTTCCATTCCCACACCTGTGGGCTGACAACACCCCTCGTCCACGCCTGGCCCCTCTGAACCACAGGACCTTTGATGCCCCCTCATGTAGGGACTGGGGTGCCAGTGTGGTGTCCTCATCAGTCCATTCTCGACTCTGGGCAGACCCTATTGTCCACTCTTGGCTGTGATATTTAAGTTACCGACCTCCATTTCTGTCCTTCACCATCCCACCCTGTCACAGGCCCAGGAGGTGCCTTCTGCACGTGATTTTGGGGGAAAAGTCCTCAGAAACAGATGCCTTTACCCATCTTCAAGAGACCTACACCCCGAGTGCCATCGTCATTACCAGCAGTGTTTGGGCATCCGTCTTTTTTCACAGTTTTCAGTGGGTCCCAGTTCAGGGGGACATGTGACTCTGTGCACAGGGACGAGTGACAGAAATGCACAGAGAGAAATCGCATCAGTGTTCACAGAACCTAATAAGGATTAAACCATAGGGGAGTCCATGTAAAATCGACATCGCTCTGCTGAGCGCAGAGGGCCCCTCGGTATTGCTGGAACAGGTGCCCAGGTCTGCAGGCCCCCCCCCATCGGAACAGCACCCAGACCTCAGTAGCAGGGAGACCATTATGAGCCCTCAGGCAGTGAGAAAGGAGCCCCATGTTTGAGGAGGACCCCTCGGCTTCCAGAGCCCCACAGTGAGGGCAGGATGTGGGCTAGGGTGGGGGCCATTTCCATGAAGTCCCTGATGAGAAATTGAGAGGTCCCTTCCTTGAGCCCAGGTGGCCTCTGAGCAGAAGCCCTGAGTCCTTTGTGGGAGGAAGAGACACAACATGACACCTGCCATCCTTGTCTCTGACCACCTGCTGGCCAGACGCACCAGCCCAGGGCCCAGACCCTCAGGTGGCTGAGGACTCCACTCCAGGCCTCAGGCCTCACCTGAGTCTACAGCAGGGGACATGGAGGTGATGCCCATTTTCCACTGAAGACACCCACCTGCCAGGTCCCCTCTGGGAACTTGTGGACAGTCAGGTCCCAGCTGCTTTCACCCTGCTGGGCCCTCATCTCACTGCCCTGGTCACAGGCCACCAGGGGCCACCTCCACCAGCTCCCACTGACAGGGCTGACAGGCTCCCAGACCCCGGTCCTTCCCGGTGGAGCCCACCAACCAGAGGCGTTTGTTTAGAATCACAGGATCTCAGCATCCGGCTCTGCACTTCCTGTGGACACTCTGCCCCTCCCACATGGAATCCACTTGGGGCCCCAGAGAGAAGATTGGGGACCCCTTGTCATCCCATCCAGTCACAGCTGCAGCACCCCCAGCCCTGCCCTCCCACCCCTCTCAACACCTCAGTTCCCACCTTTGCCAACCCCAAGGGCACCACACCCAGAAGTGGCCTGTGTCCCGTCACTCCCACCCCAGCTCAGACCTCAGCTGCCTTGGCCTTCCTCACTCCTCTGAAGCGAGCACTCCCAGGCCCCTGCCCAGCCATCACTGAGGTGGTGGTCGCCATGGGGGCTCCTGACCCCTCTGCCTGGAAGCTGGGGGCCCAAGGCCTCTGTGTTACCCAGGGGGAGGGAGGAAGGAAGGATCCCTTTGCACGTGAACTACCCTCCTGTTCACACTGGGGAGATGCTGCTTGAATCAAATATTCACCCTCCCCCTGTGTTCTCACTCCTCCCTGCCTTCTCCCCTGGGGTGCAGACTTGCCAGGAAGGCGGACCTTCCCCACCTGCCCCATTTGCCCAGGTTGAACATACACATTTGTTCTCAACTGTTAAGAGGCTCCTGCTTTATTATGACACAGATGGTCACATTGTTTCTTATCTAAAGTCACAGAGGAAGACTTTGGTCTGCAGAAGGAATTTCAGGTTTGGACCGCATCCCTGGCCTCTGGTCTAGGAGGCACCAACAGGTCACTCACAGGCCTGACAACCAAACTCACCTGTGGACACTGCCCAACATCCCTGGTGGGAAGAATCCATGCAGATGAGAACCACTGAACTAGGCCCACATACTCTGTAAGTGTGAGACTAAACGGTGATGAGGATGAAGGAAAAAGTAGAGGCAGACCTTATCTGTAGCACAAGGTCACTTAAATAAGGGCAAAATAATAAATACAGATCAGAAACCAGGTGAGAGGCCCTGGGACACTCTCCTGTGCAGCTCTTACCTCCTTAAACGCGGTTCAAGCGTCAGGTTCGTGGCTGCTCCTGGTGACGGAGACGGAAACCTCGGCCGTGCTCACAGCAGCCCCTGCTCTCACGGAGCTCCCTGTCTAAAAGGTGTGGGGGCAGAAGACAAACAGTAAACAAATACATCCTTTGTCAGCTCAGGATATGGGACATAAAGAAAATAATTGATTCATTTCTTCTCAGAAGCCGACATTGGCATTTAGTAGAAAATTCCTTGTTAGGTTGAGAGTCCAGAGCCTTCCCCACGTTTACTACTTCTCACCCCTCACCATGTTCTGGAAGGCCCACCAAGTCCCTGAAGCAACCAACACACTCCCCCCACACAGAGACATTTCCTAAAGGTCTCTGAGGGGAGGGGGTGAGAGCAGTTCTTCCCCATTTGAGGAGACTTATGAATACTAACATTTATGTCTAGGCCTTGTGGCCTTCCCCTGAGGGAGGAGGGGCTTCCAGGGAAAGTGGACACTCTGTGACCCTCCCATGGTCACCAGACACGGATCTGAATAACCAGGACCTCATTGGCTCTTCCTGCTCATGGGAATTTGCTCTTTGCAGAAATTCACCTGAAACTCCAGGTCCGTTCTTCCCTGGGGCACACAGGGAAAATCTGAGTCATCCCGACCCCCATCCCTGCTTCCTGAGAAGGAGGAGCTGTGGTAGGGACAGTATTGACAGGGAAGGATGAGAGTCACAGGAGCCCCTGTCCAGCCAGGAAGATGCTGGGCCGTCCCCACTCGGCCCCTGGAACTCAGGGACCTCGGACAGCTCCCAGCCTTCCTCCCCTTGCAAGTGCAGGAAGAAACCCAGGAAAACAGACTGTGAGACCAGCTGCTGCCCCACAAGTATGAGCAAGGAAGGAGCAACCAGGGTGGTGGGCACCTGGTGGGGGTGACGTCTCAGCCCCCCCCCCAGGGTCCTGAGCCCCCTGCCCCCTGCAGCCCAGCCTCTGGGGGAAAGAACCGCAGAACATGCTAACTCTTCAGAAAAGCCACCATCTGGGTAACTTCACTCTCCCCCTGACCACCCGCTCCCCTGCTCCTTGTCATCCCAAGTCCACACCCCCTGCACCCTCACAACTCTTGGTCCATCACCACCTGCTCTTGGCATGGGTGTGGCACAGTTGACTGGGCATCACCCCACAAAGCGAAGGTCGCCAGTTCCCTTCTCAGTCGGGGCTCATGCCCAGGGTGCGGGGTCAGTCTCCAGTTGGGGCCTGTGTGCAAAAGACAACCGAGCAATGTTTCTCTCTCATGTCCATTTTCATTTCCTTCCTTTCTTTCTTCTTTTCCCTCTCTCTAAAAGTAACTTAATTAAACTAAAACTTTTTGAAAAGACTTGCTCCTCTTCCCCCGTGTCTGCATGCACGGACCCACCTGAAGTGCCCTCTCCCCTTTCTCCACGAACCTGCTTTTGCTTCTTCTTTGCAGCCACCTCACTGGTCATCCTTCCACGAGGTCACCCCAGCCCCCACGGGGGATACAGTGGCCCATCTGAACTCCCACCTCTGACCCTTCTCCTTTGCCCTGGGACACGTCCAGGAGCACTTTCCTGTGCTCGTGCCCCGCGTCCTGTGGATGCCTGAGTTCCCGAGAGATAGGCAGGATGGGATGCTGTGCGTCTCTGTGGCCCCATCGCTGCTCCCCAAGGGCCCTGCCCAGGAAGATGGTTGTGCGGGTCAGAGAGGGAACCTGGGGAGAGAGGGGTAACTGGGGGGGCACTGCTGCTGCTCCAGCAGCTACCATGCCCGGGCCAAGGGCCTGGAGAAACGCACGTTTACACAAACTCCCACTGCATACTAGTGCACCTTTTTACCAGGGAGTGTGTGGGTGTCTCTCCTAAATGTCTGATTCTATTAAAATAAAATTCACAAAACTGAAATTCATTTTTTAGCCATTTTATGTCGGAGGCCAGAGGAATGTGGCCCGTCTGGTTCTACCAGGATTCCATGCTGCAGGATAGACCCAGGGTGACAGGGTCCTGCACTGATGGTCACTGCAGGTGAAAGGTCACAGCCCATCTCTGCCCAGGGTTGCTGTCCACAGCACTAATCAAACCCTGGTCAGTTCTCGGCCTAAACAGTACCTGAGGGTACATGTTAGAGCAGCTCAAACACCCATGGTCCCCACGCCTGCTACATGGCACTCCCCCCGCCCCCCGCCACACTGATGGGGAAAGAGAAAGCTGGGTCTGACCTATAGGTAGGTGGTCTGTGTGACATGCAGGTGCCACTGGACAGCAGGCAGCTGCAGCACTGCGGCCCCTCTCTGGGACACCCCTGAGGACTCTGTGGGATGGAGAAGCTCTCAGAGGACACAGCTTCAGGCAGTGAAACTGACTGGTCATTTCACATGGAAGGAGAAAAGGCCTGATGTGCAATTAGATACCAAGTGATGGGCTGTGGGCTATGATCTGACTGACTGGTCAGGGCTTGAACCTGATGGAAAATGGAGAACAAGTGGGCTGGGATGGAGAGTGAGCACAGGCCTCTCAGAATGCTCACCACTGGCCTCAGCGGAGGATGGTTAATGATCAAGTGGGTGGGATGACCTGCTCTGCAGGTGACAATCAGCCATCCTTGTCATCACCTGGGGCTTCAGGAACAAGGTGGCCATGGTAGCAGGAGATGGAGGGCATGCATGGGCTCAGCAACATGGACTTCCAGTCACCAACACCAACCTGGCTGTGGACACCACTAAGAGCCCCATCTGTCCACTCAGAGGCCAACACGGGGCCCCTGACAGACACTGTTCCCCCAGGGTGATCAGAAGCTACTTCGTGCAGGTGGATGACCCTGGACCACTCCCATCGTGGAGCGGGAGTGCTTTGTTCTTATTGGAAGAGACACCTACTCTGGGCACAGACTTGCCTTCCCTGCACACGAGATGCTGCAGGAGCTGATGTCCACTGCCCACAGAGCCTGTCCTGCACCTCAGTTCCCCACAGGACACTGCTCTGACTGAGAGCCTCACCTCACAGCACATGGAACGCAGCAGTGGGCTCCTGACCATGGAGGCCACTGGTCTCTCGGTCCACAAACAGCTGACTTGACAGAAAAGTGAAATGCCTTTTTGGAAACTCAGTGGCAGCACCAGCTAGGTCACTGTGCCTTGCAGGGGTGGGGAAGGTA
The DNA here is from genome assembly GCF_014824575.4 of Sturnira hondurensis. Taxonomy (NCBI): domain Eukaryota; kingdom Metazoa; phylum Chordata; class Mammalia; order Chiroptera; family Phyllostomidae; genus Sturnira; species Sturnira hondurensis. The sequence goes on from NW_028081174.1 coordinate 18,070, forward strand.
CTCCAGGAGGACATGTATGGTCTGAATAGGTGATGCTGCTTCTCCCAGTGCCAGGAATCACAGGTCCAGGGTTCAGGGGGAGGAGTAGGACAGACACCACTCATTCTTACCTCTCACCACCTACTAGCACAGGCCCTGTCCCCTGTTCCCCAGACACCAGGCTCTGCTGGTCTGGAGGGCTCAGCTCTGGCCAATGAGAGAGGCTTCCACCCAGAGACACAGCAGGGACTCCACAGACTCAGCAGGGCTCCTCGCGCTCCAGCTCTCCAGACAGTGCAGAACCTTGGAGAGCGCCACTCCCGGCTCCACCCTTCCTCCCTCACTGGGGCCAGGGCTCAGAGCAACTGAGGGGCTGGTCAGCACAGAGATGGTGAGAGGGCAGCAACCACAAGGACAGCTGCCTGGAACAGAAGCAGAGGAGGCACTGCCTGAGGGTGCCCACAGAGCCCAGGGAAAAGGAGGTGCAGGGCAGGAACCCCAGGAAGGGGGAGGGGAGGGGAGGCACACAGCATTAGGGGTTCTGCCTGGGCCCTGGGTGGCACTGTGTGTGTGAGGCTGGCTCAGGACCAGGACTTCACCCTCACAGCCCATGTGACGGAGAGCTCCCACCACAGCCCTGGATCAACGTGGACCCAACTCCCAAAAGCTCAGCCACAGGCACATGGCACACGTGAGGCCCAGGTCACGGGTAACTGCACAGGAAGCAGCTCCAGTCACCTGATCAGAACCACAGAGAAGAGTGTGGTGCTGTGTGTCCCCATAACCTGGGTCCCTGTCCTGGGTGCCAGACCATGGGAGTGAGAAGGGACAATGACTTGTCCATCCTGTCCCCTCTGTTCCCCTGACACACCTTCCCCTCCTCACTCACCTGGTTCCTGCTCCTCCTCCTCCCCACAGACCCACCCCCCAGCACTTCAGCCGCACACAGTGCTCCACCCAGGGGCACCCTCAGTGTAACCTGCTGGAGACAAACACAAACAGATACACATTCCTGGAAATGTGAGCCTGCTAACATCTCTCTGAGGGAAGAAGCAGGACCAATGTACTTATAGAAACAGAGACTCGGACTCACGGACATGGAACATTAATATGAGATGTTTGACCCCCATGAAGTGTCTATGAAATCTTGTCAAATAAACATGGTGACTGCTGCACTTCCACCCCTGTCCACCAGAGAGCAGCAGAGGTACTCCACAGTCAGGAGCCACCCCCAGGGGCTGCTGAACCCTGGCTTCCCTCTGCTCTTCCCTGGCAGCAGCACCCACAGACCAGCAGGGTTTGACCCTCCCCACCATCCCTCAGGCCTCACTCCTCACTGTCCATTCGCTTCACAGGGCACTCCGTCAGCTCCTGCATCTAGACAGGTGTCTCCCCAGGCCAGCCCTCTGCAGGCAGCTGCTATCAATACACCTCCCATGTCCTTCCAGGGGTGAACACCCACTCATATTTCAGGTCACAGCCAAAAGGCCTGTGAGTGACATCTCCTGGCGGTGCGGTGGGTCAGACAACGAAGCCCTTGCTCTTCTCACAAAGACCCGACAGGGTGCAAACTCTGGGTTCTCCACCCCGGACAGTCACCACCAGGGAAGAAGGAAGTTCCTCCTGACCACCAACAAATCAGAGGATGACTCCCCCACCACAGGGTCCCTGGTCCATTGGGACCCCTGCCGTGGTCTCCGGAAGACATCTCACCTGCCAGACTCACTCAAGATATCTCACCATGATGTCCAGAGAACAAGAGGAATTTCCCCATGATGGGACTGAGGTTGCTTCCTTCTCAGAGGGCCTGAGGGCCCCACAGGGCCTCCCCACCCTCTGCCCGAGTCTCCACATGGAGCTGCTCCAGCTCCTGGGACCTGTGAGGAGGCCTAGAGCACATGACAGGCAGCCACACAGATAACTTGTGCTGGGGAAACAGGACAATGTGCGGACCAGCTGCCAGGCTTGAGTCCTCTTCTGACACACTCAAAGGACCCCTCACCTGGCCCGTCCTTTGAGACCTCAGGAACAGAGAGCTGCTCCTGAGACAACACATCCCCCTGGGAGACAGTTCTCCTGACACTGGATCAAGATCTGCTGGACCACCCCTGTCTCCCACTGGACTCACTCTGCCCTAGGGTGGAGTCAGGAATCCAGTGACCAGGAACTGGGGTGACTGGCCACTCAGCCTGATGGTTAGAGTCCACCATTGCCTAGGGCTCAGTGTTAGCTCCCACCCTCTGGAGCCTGGTCAGCATCCCTGGTACAGCTCTGACCTGGGCCACAGGTCTCAATGCCCTCCAGGGGGCGACATTGAGACACACACGAAACTAACATGTGAACCTCACTTTGGCTAAGGAGGTAGAAAAAGAGCCTGATTTCCACACCACTGACCCTTCTGGGCCCCTCCCACATGCCTGCACTGTCCCGCTGGCTCGTTCTGCGGGCCTGGGACCACCTGCTGGGTCAGGGGTCCCTGCACTGTACCCCACTCCCTTTCTGGCACTGCCCATGGACAAGGCTGAGTGACCACATGCAAGGCCCCAGGCAGAGGGCAGAGGCTGTCCCCATGGTCAGGGAACACATAGACAGGATCAACCAACAGGCACAGAGAGAGGGTCCCCTGAATTGTCCCCTGAGAACCAGGGAGCCCACAGCCACCAGACCACCCACCACCGTCTTTATTGCCAGAGCACGCAGGACGCCCCTCCCTTCACACCAGGGACTGCAGGTCCTTCTCAGACACCCAGTCCTGGGTCTCTGTCCTTAGAAGCAGAGGCCACACTGGTGACACCTGAACACAGAGGGTGGGTCCCCTCACAGGTCACCACCCAGCTTGTCCTTTTGTCACTCCAGAGTCACCTCTGTGACCTTCCTGCTTGGAGGACACCCACCTCCTCAGAGCATCTGAGAACCTGGGGGAGACCCGGTGCCCAGCTGGGCTCCTGTGTCACAAACAGAAACAGTCCCCAGGTTTGGGGGCCCTGGGGCTCTCTGTGTGGTGCTGACAGACCCCAGACCAGGACACAGCAGAGACCAACACTGGGGGGAGAGGGTTGTCCTCTCTGGGAAGGGTCTGTGTCTGCCTCCCTATTGGAGCGTGCTCCCCCGCTCCTGTGATCTTTTTAATGAACAAGTTTAGGTGTTAACAAGAAATGTCAAATGAAACATCCTGATGGATTTATTATTAAGCACTGGATTCTCACTTCTGTGTTTTGCTCACTGCTATATGACCAGTTTCTGAAAACAGCTTGGGAGAGTAGTAGAAGCCCACCAGATATTTGGTAAAAGAAAAAAATAAAGAAAGTGAGCTCCACAAGCCAGCAAGGCCAACCTCACCAGAAAGTGGGTCAGAAGCAGAGTCGCTGGTCCACTACATCCCTGCAGAGTCAGGATCTGCAGTTATTTTAAAAGATGTCATTTATTTATTTTTATAGGGCGGAAGGAGAGGGAGAGAAACGCCAACGTGTGGTTGCCTCTCACACACCCCCAACCAGGGACCTGCCTGCAGCCCAGGCGAGTGCCCTGACTGGGAATCCAACCAGCCATCTTTTGGTTTGCAGGCGCACGTCCAGTCCACTGAGCCACACCAGCCAGGGCAGAATCTGCATTTTTAGCAGGACCTGCATACCCTCCCTGTGCACAGGAGAAGTGGAGCCTCTGCCCAGACCCCTATTCACAGGGTCTGTTCCTGAGGCACCCACCCTTAGCTGGACAGCTGTGAAGCAGCATTTCTGAGGAGTCACCTGGCATCACAATCTTCACCAAGTTCCACAGATGAAACTATGAGCAGCAGGGTGACATCTTCGTGACAAGTCTTCCTGGTGTCACCTCAGGACTCCTGCTCTGGGGGGGAAAGAGCCATTAGGAACAAGAGAAGCCTAAGGGTGGCGCTACTGTGCACCCAACCTGCAGCTGTGGGGAGCGCCCCTCCACTCCATCCCAGGCTTGTGCTCATCCACAAGGCTCCTGACTGCGCGCGCACGAGGGCTGGGGGCGGAGGGATGGAGAAACACGCGGAAAAAGGCAGAGAGGGCTCCGCACGTCTCAGGGTCTGAAAAATGGACAAAGCAGAAACGGGAAGGAGGAAACAGGGGCTGGCTGGAATGGGGGAGGGGGAGGGAGGGACCTGGGCACTGACCCCGCCCCAGCCCACGTGACTGGGGAGCGCTCCCAACCTGAGCAGGCTCGCCACACTTGGAGACAGTTGGCAGATCGCACACTTCAGGTCAGCAGTGCCCGTGAACATTTGTGGAATCCAAGCTGCTGTCACAGAGGGAGGGACAGAGCAGGCAGCAGACGCCATGGAGTCCCCCTCAGCCCCTGCGCACAGAGGGCGCGTCCCCTGGCAGGGGCTCCTTTTAGCCGGTAAGGAGGGGCAAGCCCTGGGGGTGGACGGGAGGATGGGGCAGAGACTGGCTGGGTCCCCTGGGGAGGACAGGGGTCTGAGAGGGCACAGAGGGCTTCTGTTTGGCCCTGAGGGGAGAGGACAGGAAGTAGGATGGGGTGGGGGGCTCAGCAACAGGGAAATCTCATGACCTGAAAGTGTGAGAGGCAGCAAAACTGCAAGTAGGTTTTAAAGGTTGTTCACCACTGAGAAATAATTTCTGACAGCTGGTGAGCATAATAACAATTTGTATGAGTGGTGACACCAGGAAAACTTAACCAGGGGCACTAATTGTCCTCACCGCCGACCTCAGAAAGAAGCAGATACACCCCAGGAGGAGCAGGACCTGGGACGACCCACTCACTGCCCCACAGGTGCCTGCAGCCTGTGGGAGGCACAGGGCGTACAGCAGGGTCAGACAAGCCTCTGCCCCGATGGAGCTCACGTTCTGTGGGGAGGAGACGGACAGGGACAGATCTAGATGTGGTGTCAGGTACCCACACGTGTCACGAAGGGACAGGTCACAAGTGAAGACACGGGGTCATTAAAGGAGGTGGTCAGGGATGGTGTCTCCCTAGGGCCCCCCCCCCGAGTGTCCACAGGGGTCTGAGGGCAGTGAGGGGGTGAGATGGGCAAGTACCTAGGACAGAGTTTCGAACTAGAAGAAATAGCAGGTTCAGAGGCGCTGAAGTCATGGTGGCCCTGCTGCTGACCTTGACCATGGGAGACACTCACACACACACTAAGCCTGAGAAATTAAGAGACCTGTTCAGGACCTAGGGCCTCATCTTTCCCCCTCACCACAAAGATCCAAATATTGATGGACTTCCCCTTTTCTCCTAGTCTCACTGTTAACCTTCTGGAGCCCGCCCACCACTGCCCAACTCACTGTTGCGTCGATCAATGCTACCGAAGGGAAGGATGTGCTTCTCCTTGTCCACAATGTGCCTGAGGATCTTTTAGGCTATTCCTGGTACAGAGGAGAAAGTTCGGACAACACCCGTGTAATTGCAGCATATGTAATACAGAGTCAAAAATTTATCCCCGGGCCTGCATACAGTGGCCGAGAGACCATACACCCCAATGGATCCCTGCTGCTCCAGAAAGTCACCCTGAATGACACAGGATACTACACCATGCAAGCTCTACAGGAAACTTTGCAGGGTGACAAAGCAACTGGACAGCTCCATGTGTACCGTGAGTGACTGCTCTCTGCCCTCTGGGTGTGGGGTGGGGTGAATTCTACTCACACACAGGACTCACACCCTGGACTCTGCCTCCATCCCCCTCTGCTTCACATCCCAGGCTGGGCTTGGGCATTTAGTACAGGACACACACAGTGGAGATAAATTTCCTAAGACCACAGTTCCCCTCCTGGAGTTGACCCCTGCACACAGTCACCGCAGAGAGAAGGAACAATCTAATGGGAGTAACTCAGGGGAGAGAGAACCAGATCCCTGAGCCCTCCCCATGACCATGACCCTGAGAAAGACCCTGTGGGGTTCCATCAGGGGCTGGACTAAGGCGCCTCTGTGATCCTCACAGAGAAGCTCAGCCTGGGAGCCCCTCCACAGACCCCTGTCACAGGGATCCTAACTCCAGGGGCTGTGGGGAGCCTGTGTCAGGGTGGGTTTGTGCTTCTGGGCAGGACTAACTTGGAGCAACGGTTTCCTGGATGCCCAAGTCACAAGGCTTGTGAGCTGGTCACCAGCCAGGGCTCAGGCTCAAGAGCCACATCTGGGCAGGGGTGGAGTCTGGCCCTTCACCTGAGACTATGAGTGGAGAGCACATGTGGACAAGGTCCCCAGACAATCAGCTACCTGCCCTGGGGGACATAGGATACCCCAGAGGAAGGTCACTGTCCAGGGGAAAACAGAGAAGATGCTGCTCACAGCCCCTCATCCACCAGGGTCAGAACAGAGCGTCCTCTGTTGGGGACACAAATGGTAACAGAGGCTGTTAGCTGGGACAGCACCTCTGTTCCAAGTGTTAGGTCAGGAAATTGGGAAACAACTAAGGTTCTTGGTCCCTAAGGCTCTTGATCCCTGGGGTCCCTGAAGTCACCTGTAACCCCCACTGCTCACCAAACACATTTCTGGCTCTCTCTGCTGTTTCCATGTCCCTCATCTGCCGCCTCTTCACTCCAGCCCTACTGCCCTGCTCTGCTCTGCTTCCTCCACCCTGCAGGCTCCCCACCCTGTGCCCAGGCCCACCCTCCTGGGCAACAGGAAGGACACAGAAGTCCGTCAGAGCAGTAGCCCCAGCTCCATCAGGAGCCAGGTTCCCAGATCACAGGAGAAAGAGCCTCTGCTGTGCCCCATCCAGGGCTCCTTCCCTCCCTCATGCCAGGAACAGGAACAGGACACCTGACAGGGACATGCAACCATCGATCTACTCTCTGTGGGACTCCACCAGGGAGTCAAAGGCAGAAGGACAGGTCTCAGTCCCCAAAAGCTCACAGACTCATTTAATCCTGACTAGTGGCTCACATCTGTGTCCTGGTGTGAGGCTTCCATTCCTTCCAGTGACTTCAAGACTTTCCCAGCTGGGGCTGGTGACCCTGCCCCATCAGACTGGTTCACTGCCTGTCACACACGTGTCCTCATGATGACTCCTTTGCCATGGGATGGGACCCTCTCAGACACTGTCCTTTCTCTTAGGTGCAGCCCAGTGGGAATGAATTTGCTCAAACCCTAGTTTAGTTTCCTAGGTTAGAAAGAAAAGGAAGCACACATGCCACAGCCTGTGTGTTGGTTCCCCCCCACCACACCGTTGGCCTGACTGCCCACAGAAACTGGTAACTGAGTCTGCCTTCCTGCATGTACTAATATAACATGTACGTTTTCCACCAATTGTATGTCATCCCTCCCTTTGTGCAACAGACTACACGTGCCCTCTGGTCACTTCTGTCCTCATAGCAGGACTCACATTCTCTCTCCAGAGAGTCACTGAATTTTTCAATAAATATTTTATTGTTGTTCTATTACAGATATCCCAATTTTTCCCACTTTACTCTCCTCAACCCCACCTACCACATGTGCTCCCACAAACAAGCCCCACCCTGTTGTCCATGCCCATGGGTCGTGCATACATCTCCCTTGACTTATGTCTCTCCCTTATGTCTTCCCAGCTTTATGTCTCTCCCTCCTCCCCTCTGGTCACTGTCTGTTCTTCGTTTCCATGCTTCTGGTTCTATGTCACTCATGTGTTTGTTTTGTTCAGTTGGTTCCAATCATAGGTGAGATCACATGGTATTTGTCTTTCACTTCCTGGCTTATTTCACTTAGCATAATGCTCTCCAGTTCCATCCATGCTGTTGTAAATGGTAGGAGCTCCTTCTTTCTTCCTACTGTGTAGTATTCCATTGTGTAAATGTAACATAGTTTTTGGTGATGGGCACCACTTATTTGCTGATGGGCACTTAGGCTGTCTCCAGCACTTGGCTACTGTAAATAATGCTGCCATGAACATTGGGATGTATAAGTTTTTTGAATTGGTGTTTCAGGATTCTTAGGATATAATCCTAGCAGGGAAATCGCTGGGTCAAAAGGCAGTTCCATTTGTAGTTTTCTGAGGAAATTCCATACTGTTTTCCACAGTGGCTGCACCAGTCTGCATTCCCACCAACAGTGCTCTAGGGTTCCCTTTTCTCCACAGCCTCTCCAACATTTGTTGTTTGTTGTTTTGTTTATGATGGCCATTCTGACCAGTGTAAAGTGGTATCTCTTTGCAGTTTTGACTTGCATCTGTCTGATGGCTTCGATGCTGAGCATCTTTTCATATGTCTATGGGCCCTCTCTATGTCCTCCTTGGAGAAGTGTCTGTTCCTGTCCTTTGTTGATTTTTTAATTGGATTATTTGTCTTCCTGGTATAGAGTCATGTTAGTTCTTTACATATTTTAGAGATCAAACCCTTGGGTAAGATATCATTTGCAAATATGATTTCCCAGATGGTTGGATCCATTTTCTTTTTAATAATGCATTCTTTACCCATGCCAAAGCTTTGAATTGATATAGTCCCAGTTCTCTACTTTTTCCTTTATTTCCCTTGCCCTAGGAGATATATTGGTGAAAATATTGCTGTGTGGAATACCTGAAATTTTACTACCTGTGCTTTCCTCTAGGACATTTATGGTTTCACTATTTATATTTAAGTCTTTTATTCATCTTGAGTTTAATTTGTGTATGGTGTAAGTTGGTGGTCAAGTTTCATTTTCTTGCATGTAGCTGTCCAGATCTCCCAATACCATTCATTAAAGAAGGTATTTCTGCTCCATTTTATGCTCCTGCCCCCTTTGTCAAATATTAATTGACTGTGCAGACCTGGGTTTACTTCTGGGATCTCTATCCTCTTCCATTGATCTATATGTCTGTTCTTATGTCAGTACCAGACTGTTTTGATTGCAGTGGCCTTGTAGTATAGTTTGATGTCAGGAATTATGATCCCTCCTACTTCATTATCTTCTCAAGATTGCTGAGGCTATTTGGGGTCATTTCAGGTTCCATATACATTTTTGAAATATTCGTTCTAAATTTAAGAAATATGCCATTGGTGCTTCAATAGGGATTCCATTGAATCTATAAATTGCTTTAGGTAGGATGCACATTTTCATGATCATTTTAATTATGTTATTTCTTCCAATCCATGAGCATGGTACATACTTCCATTTGTTTGTGTCTTCCTTAATTTCTTTCTTCGGTGTTCTTTAGTTCTCCAAGCACGGGTCTTTTATCGTGTTGGTGACATTTATTCCTAGATACTTTATCTTTCTTGTTGCTATAGGGGAGTCACTCATTTCAGACCCACTGTAGCATCTTCCTTTGGTCACAGTGTGACCCTGGTTGGACTCAGAACTTCATCTGTGACCTTCAGTGTTCTCTTGACAGAGAGATTCCACCAGAGACTGGTCCTAGGTCTTTGGGGCATGAATAATGACTTTCACCTATTATTGCACAAGTTATCTCAAAGTTCTGTCTCTAATGCCAAACACAAATGGTCCACGAGGGCCACAATTCAGCAAGTTCCAGCTCCCCTACTTCCCACAAGTCACCCCTTCTGTAGTTGCTGTTCTCTAGGTGTCTGAGGAAGGGTCCTGCCCACTGCAGTGGGAGATAGGACAGTAAAGACTGAGGGGCAGAGAGCCTGGTTCTGCTGCCAAAGCCAGCCGGCTCCCATGTCCCTCACTATATTCCAAACCACTCAGAACTCTGCTCAACCCTTTGTGGGGTCACTGTCTCATGTCAGTCACCAATGAAACAGTCACCAGTCCTGGGCACACTGCCCACTTCATGGCCCTGCAGCGTCAGTCTTGAACTGGCTTCTGGTCTCCCTGTGTATTGTTTCTGCTCAACCACCCAGTCCCAAGCCACACTGCCCAGTCTCATCAAGGTGTAAAGACTCTGGGATGGCTCTTCATGACTCCTCCCTAGAATAACCTTGGAATATGAGGCTACCATGGAAACACATCTTAACCCAGCAATGTGGGTCTGTGTAGCTTGAAGGGGCTCAGCACCTACACATTCCATATAAGATCTCAAGATTTGGTCAGGCAGTCAGCTGGTCAGTGAAGAACCAGGACAAGTGCCCAGTGGCCTTTTGAGTCCCAGGCCTACATCTTTCCATGATCAAACCCCGATACTCTAATTGACTTCTGAGGAAGTCTGTACTTTCTCCAGGCACAGACCTGGAGGACTTATGTTCTCAGAGTGCTCATATCAGATCCTTATACATCTGTTTGTCTTGAGCTACACAGATGTGGCTTATTCTTTTAAAGGTTCAAGTTAGCTGAGAGGTGAGAGGTGCCAAGTCTAACTGAAGATGCCTTTAAAAAAAAGTCAAAGGTACCACCCAGGGCAATGTTCTCTTTGTTACCTGCACAGCGGAGTTAACCAAACCCAACATCACAAGCAACAACTCTAACCCTGAGGAGCACAAGGACTCTGTCTTGTTAACATGTGAGAGTCACACTGAGGACACCACCTACCTGTGGCTAATCAACAGTCCGAGCCTCCAGGACAGTGCCAGGCTGGAGCTGTCCAAGGACAACAGGACTCTCACTTTGCTCCATGTCACGAGGAATGACACGGGTCCCTATGAGTGTGAAACCAGGAACCCAGTGAGTGCCAACCACAGTGACCCCTACATCCTGAATGTTCTCTGTGAGTAACTTCTGCCCCTGTGTGGTCCAGGCTGCCACCCAAATCCACACACCAGAGGCCACACTACATTCCTCTCAGCCCAAGTATATAGACCCTCAACTTGGACCACAAGGCTGGCCATGACTTCCTGTCTGAGGAAAATCCAGGCAGGCCTGAGGGTTGGGACAAACAGGTTATCTCAGCTCAGTGAACATAGTGGTTGTGGGTGGGACTTTTTACAACAAGACTGGGGCCGAGCTCAGAGGGACACTGTGGCCCTTACACAGACTAGAAGCATCCCCTTCCCTCTGATGACGTTACCTGTGGCTTTGCTCTGTTTGCTCCAGATGGCCCAGATGCCCCCTCCATTTTACCCTCGGACTCCCATTACTCAGCAGGGGCAAACCTCAGACTCTCCTGCCATGCAGCCTCTAACCCACCTGCACAGTATATTTGGCTTATCAATGGGAGACCCCAGCAACCCACACAGGAGCTCTTTATCCCCAGCATCACTGCAAATGACAGTGGATCCTACACCTGCATCGCCCATAACTCTGTCACTGGCCTAAATAGGACTACAGTCAAGAATATCACAGTATATGGTAAGTGCCTCCCGGACCATCAGCACTGAGCTCTGGGGTGAAGTTGGTCTGGTTTTCAGAAAAGAGCCTGGATATTGACTCCATCCTGTGCCCATGGACACAGCAAATCACAGATTCTTTCCCGGGACCCTCCCCCACATCTCTGCAGTCTCTCTCCTCCCCTTGCTCTTCTGATTTCTCAGGGCAGAGCTGGGATCCAGGCTTGGAAAGTGAGGAGGGGGTTCTCTCAGATCTCAAAGCCCCATGTTGTAGAAGGGGGTTCACTGATAGGTCAAAACAAGTGTCCTCAGGGTCAAGTTGCTTCTTCTGTCACTAACACATTCCTTCTGTCACCTCCTCCTTTTCTGTGACCCACTCCATGTGCTCCAGGGAACATATGAGGCTTTGAGTCAAGTTCACCTCTTTCTCCCCAAACACCATACACTGGTATGGTGTTTCCAGTTTAGGAGGTCAGTGGTGCTAAAGGGCCGGTAATAGGAGGTGACCTGACCTGGCTGGATGGTCCCATCGTCATTGACTCTAGGAGCCACCTGTACCTCCCAGAGTGGCATCTGGAGAGGTGGCTGATGTTGGCTTCTGAGCCTACTGGCCACGGGCGACGAGCCCAGTTGGGGCAAGGCCAGGTACCGGACAGGTGCCGATTCTGGACTAGGCTGCGGCTCTTGAGGCGGAACGGAGGGTGGTGAAGTTAAGGGCTCCTGCAGTGGGGCCGTGGGTGGCACTGGTCGGGCCTGATAGGGTGGCGGCTGGAGAACAACTCATTCATCTTCTTGGGCCAAATCCTGATGGATGGGGGTTCTAACCCTGGCATCTAATACTCTTGGGGTCCTCGGTCCCCGCGGCCACACACAGCACGTTCCTGAGCATGTCCTGCCTGAGGTCCCTTTGGGACGTCACTGAGTTCCTGCACACTGACTCAGCCATCTGGGCATGTCCTTGGCTAAGTCCTGCCATCTGTCTATATAGGGGTATTGATCTGGGTGACCTGGCTTCCCTGCACCTATGAGGTGAACTGCTCTAATGGTGGACAAGTTTAAAGTTCCCTCGGGGGGCCAGCTGACTCCGAAGGTCGGCCATTCTGATGTGCAAAAAGTCTCTGGTTGTTCTGCATTCAGTGATGGGTCCTGCCCTCTGAATTTACTGAAGTTCTGAAGCATACAGTCTAGGACTGTGGAAGGCCCGCCTCCCATGGTCTTCCTCCCACTCTGTGCAGACACACAAAGGGTGGGGTTCACTCGCTCATCCGCCTGGCCTGCTCCCTCGAGCGACAAAGGTTGGTCTTGGCTAAGGTTGCCCCAGCAATATTTGGGGTTAACTGCCAACCATTATGCCGTATGACCTGACACAGGAACCGCAGGTTGGGACCCAATCTTGCTCCGTAGGTTTTTCGCCCTTGGAGCCACAAACACATGCACTCTCACTTTCACTCTCAGACACTCAGAAGTTAAACATTCCCTCCTCGAGTGAGGGTCCGGTGATCGGACTACCTAGTCTCAATCCTCAGGCAGATCTGGGAGGACTCAAACCTCCCTTCCTAATCTCAGGTCCGGTCCCCGGGGCACTTACCTATCTGGCGCCTTCTGATAGATCGTGGTCCGATGCCCTCACTTGCCATCTGGAGTCCTGGGTCAGTGTCCAGTGCCCCGACTGGTCGGGGCCTAAGAAATCTCAGGGCACATGCTCCCCCGGTCCCCAGTTGGGCCACCAGCCACACGGCCCACCCTGTCCAGCCGGCGGCAAATCGGCCCGAATTTATGTAAGGTCCCCTCCTGGTCAGGGAACCAAAATGTTACAGAAAAATGAAGCAACCAGACACTGAGGGGTTCAGGAGCACGATCTTTATTACATGCACGGGCTCAGAGGAGAGTGACCTCCAAATTCTGAGCCCCGAACAGTGGCAGGGGTCTTACTTTTATACTCCTGTCTTTCCTTCTAAGCTACGTGGCAAAAGCAGGTTACAGAAGCAAATGCAGAAGTTATGTCTATTTCCTTATTTGGGGCTATCTGAAATGCTGGATCTCTCTCTTGTGGTAGCGTGGCAGAAGCAAGTTACAGAAGCAGATGGAGAAGTTAGATTACTTTGTGGCATTCTTAGGCTAGCGGGAGGGGGCTTTTTCCCTATCACTAACATACATGAATCTTTTCCACGAATTTTGTGTCATCCCTCCCTTTGTGCAACAGACATGCCTACACATGCCCTCTGGTCACTTCTGTCTTCTTAGCAGGTCTCAAATTCTCTCTCCAGAGAGTCACTGTTTGTTTTTTTTTTAATTTTTTAAATATATTTTATTGATTATACCATTATAGTTGTTCTATTCACCCACTTCATTCCCCTGCACCCTGCATACCCCTCCCCCATCCCCCCTTTAGTTTATGACCACGTGTCTCAAGTTCTTTCTTTTTAAATATGTTGTATTGATTATACCATTACAGTTGTTCTATTCCCCCCCTTCATTCCCCTCCACCCGCACACTCCCTCCCCCACCATTCTCCCCCCCTTAGTTTATAACCATGTGTCTCAAGTTCCTTAGATTCTATATTTCCCCCACTATTCTTGCCCTCCCCACTATCTATTTTCTACATACCCTCTATGCTATTTTCTGTGCCTTCTCCCCCCTTCTCCTCCTCCCACTCCCCTGTTGCTAACCCTCCATGCGTTCTTCATTTCTATGGTTCCACTCTTGACCTAGCTGTCATCCTGGTTTGCTTTTGTTTTAGGTGTGGTTGTTAATAACTGTGAGATTGCTGTCCTTTCACTGTTCATATTTTTCATCTTCTTTTTCTTATATAAGTCCCTTTAGCATTTCATATAATAAGGGCTTGGTGATGATGAACTCCT
>NW_028081174.1:32455-65158 GCF_014824575.4 Sturnira hondurensis
GATGTCCCAATTTTTCCCAATTGGCTCTCCTCCACCCCGCCCACCATGTGCTCCCACAGACAAGCCCCATCCTGTTGTCCATGCCCATGGGTCATTCATACATCTCCCTTGACTTATGTCTCTCACTTATGTCTCACCCTTATGTCTCGCGCCCCTCCCTTCTGGTCACTGTTTCTCGTTTCCATGCTTCTGGTTCTATGTTGCTCATGTGTTTGCTTTGTTCATTTGGGTCCAATCATAAGTGAGATCATATGGTATTTGTCTTTCACTTCCTGGCTTATTTCACTTAGCATAATGCTCTCCAGTTCCATCCATGCTGTTGTGAATGGTAGGAGCTCCTTCTTTCTTTCTACTGTGAAGTATTCCATTGTGTAAATGTAACATAGTTTCTGGACCCACTTATTTGCTGATGGGCACTTAGGCTGTCTCCAGCACTTGGCTACTGTAAATAATGCTGCCATGAACATTGGGGTGCATAAGTCCTTTTGAATTGGTGTATCAGGATTCTTAGGATATAATCCTAGCAGTGGAATTGCTGGGTCAAAAGGCAGTTCCATTTGTAGTTTTCTAAGGAAATGCCATATTGTTTTCCACAGTGGCTGCACCAGTCTGCATTCCCACCAACAGTGCACTAGGGCTCCCTTTTCTCCACAGCCTATCCAACATTTGTTGTTTGTTGTTTTGTTTATGATGGCCATTCTGACCAGTGTGGAGTGGTATCTCATTGCAGTTTTGACTTCCATCTGTCTGATGGCTACTGATGCTGAGCATCTTTTCATATGTCTATGGGCCCTCTCTATGTCCTCCTTGGAGAAGTGAGTGTCCTCCTGTTGTTTCCCATACTGGCTCTGACTGTGCACCCATCTGACTCTGACTGTGCACGTGCTCTCACACCTGCCACTCCCGTATCCTGTTCACTGTCCTCCTCACTTCTCTTCCCTCTCACCTTGTGTCTCTTCCCTCTTCTCCAGCCCTGATGACACTTTCAAAGGGCAGGCACTGACCTGTCCATTCAGTCCTGATTCGTGGTAAGGGTGTCCCCACTGTGTTCAATGGCCCAGGAAGGATGGGAATCCCTTTACGTCATCTGACCCTTCCATCCCCATGAGGGACGGGGTGTAACCCCCATGGAGCACAGAGAAAATCAGAGACTTGAGGTGTTTAAAAATCATTGGAAGTCACAGACGTGGAGTGATAAACAAGATTTCACCCAGTTCTGCTGGACTGACAGCCAATGACAACAATGTTCATACAAATAACAACACTATGACAACATCCCTGACTGAGTCCCGCCTGTGAGTGACCCTAAGGCTTTAATCTCACTAAATCTCACGATAAACATCCTCACAACTGTCGTACAATCCAGCTGTTTATTCCAGTTTACAGTTCAGAAAACCGAGGCTCAGTTGGGTGAGCATCAGCTTGAGGTCAGCCAGCTTGTGCACACGGAACCGAGACTAGGACGAGACTAGTATAATTCTGGGGCTTGCCCCTGTTGCTCTAGAGACCCTCACTGGGCTCCCCGTTCCTCAAGGCTTGCATCCACCTCATTCTCCCGCCTGTGAGATGTATGGAGGAGCAGGTGGGAGAGGTCGAGGGTCACTTACTTTGTACATCCAGCCTGAGGGGGTCACTTTTGCTGATGCTGACAGGGTTGGAGACTTCACAATGATAGCTCCCAGCATCCTCTCTCCTGACGGGCTCTATGATCAGGGTGCTGCTGTCCCTGGAGAGCTTCGTCCTCTCTGTGAGCAGGAGACTCTGGTCCCTGAAGAACCACCAGATGGAGATCCCAGTGTCATTTGTGAGGCAGGTCAGCACCATGGTGTCCTGTTCTGTGACGGCGGTGTTCCTGACTCGGATGAAGGGCTTCCCCACGTGCTCTGTGGAGAAATGAGAAGGTGACTGACTGAGAGAAGGCTCCTTCCTCAGAGCCTCAGTCAATCACAGCATCCACGGAGCTCTGATATGGTCACCAGAGGTCTCCTGGTCTCTGAAGGAGGACCAGTGCCTTGGTTCAGGTGACAATATGTAAGGAGAGGTCAATGTCTCTCCCTGTGACACCAGATCACCCCAGGGTGACCTCTGACCTGTCCCCCCGCACACCTGTAGAAGCAGCACCAGGAGCCTCTTCTCAGCCCGTGTCCAGCATCCTCAGCCTCAAGTGGAATTTTTCACCCATTGACTTTTCTGTGACTCTTTCCTGTAATTTTGTGTGACTTTCTACATGATCAAACCCTCTCTCCATAATGGCTTTACCTGACAAGGGAAAGCTTTTCCTGCTTGTTAAATAATTTATAAGATGATGAGAACAGCCCAGCCAGTCTTCCTGACCTTAGGGCCTCAATAAATTCCAGTCCAAAGGCTTTCTCAGTGTGAACAGGACTCTCACTTCCTGGCCCGTGGAGTGAATATCACAGAGAAGTGAAACCTCTAGAGAGAAGCAGTCACAGGTTAACAAAGGCTGGGACTCTCAGCCTCCTCTGTAAACCACAAGCTTTGTGGCACTGCCCCATCTGTCCTTGAAGGGACTTCGTGGAGCAGTCCACCCATCTGTCAGGTGCGTACCATCGCTCACTGCTCTCCTCTGGAACATCACACACGCTGGTGTCACACAGTGTTACACAGCTGGTGACCTCAGAGCTAGGACAGAGCTCAGAGGTGGCTACACTGTGGCTGTTTCCAGCAGCCTGGCGGGAGGGAGGCTCTGGTGTTGGTGGGTGGAATAATTTGACCAGATTGAGGACACGGCGCCCTTGCAACTAACTCCTCCAGGGCCCCTGTCCCAGCACAGGGGGCAGCAGACTCAGGCACCAGGTGAGCCTGGAGCAGAGCAGGGAGCAGGGGTCTGTCCTGCTTACCTCCTTGGAGGGGGTTTCACCTTTTCCTTTGTGGAGAAAGAGGTGAGCTTGACTCAAAGCCTCATATGTTCCCTGGAGCACATGAAGTGGGTTACAGAAAAGAAGGAGGTGACCAAAGGAATGAGTTAGTGACAGAGAAGCAACTTGACCTTCAGCACTTGTTTATCCTTCTCTGTGGAGCCCCCCTCCCACCACATGGGGCTTTTCTGGGGCTGAGAGAACCCACTTCATCACTTTCCAAGCCTGGACCCCAGCTCTGCCCTGAGAAATCAGAGGAGCAAGGGGAGGAGAGAGACTGCAGAGATGTGGGGGAGGGTCCCGGGAAAGAATCTGTGATTTGCTGTGTCATGGGCACAGGTTGGAGTCAATATCCAGGCTCTTTTCTGAAAACCAGACCAACTTCACCCCAGAGCTCAGTGCTGATGGTCCGGGAGGCACTTACCATATACTGTGATGGTCCTGACTGTGGTCCTATTGAGGCCAGTGACAGAGTTATGGGCGATGCAGGTGTAGGATCCACTGTCATTTGCAGTGATGCTGGGGATAAAGAGCTCCTGTGTGGGTTGCGGGGGTCTCCCACTGATAATCCAAAAATACTGTGCAGGTGGGTTAGAGGCTGCATGGCAGGAGAGTCTGAGGTTTGCCCCTGCTGAGTAATGGGAGTCCGAGGGTAAAATGGAGGGGGCATCTGGGCCATCTGGAGCAAACAGAGCAAAGCCACACGTAATGTCATCAGAGGGAAGGGGATGCTCCTGGCCTGTGTAAGGGCCACAGTGTCCCTCTGATCTGGGCCCCAGCCTTATTGTGAAAGGTGTCAAAACTACCCCTGTGTTCAATGAGTGGGGTCTGATACATTAACATCTCGTCCCACCACAGGGCATTGACTGTGAGCCTTTCAAGACAGGGGCCACCCATCCCATCCTAGACTTGGCTCAAGCTGGACCTGAGTGGGTTTGTCTGGGACAGGGAGCCATGGCCAGCCAGGGGTATCATAGTGAGGGTCTGTGTACTTGAGCTGAGAGGGATGTAGTGTGGCCTCTGGTGTGTGGATTTGGGTGGAAGCCTGGACCACACAGGGGCAGAAGTTACTCACAGAGAACATTCAGGATGTAGGGGTCACTGTGGTTGGCACTCACTGGGTTCCGGGTTTCACACTCATAGGGGCCCATGTCATTCCTCGCGACATGCAGCAAAGTGAGAGTCCTGTTGTCCTTGGACAGCTGCAGCCTGGCACTGTCCTGGAGGCTCTGACTGTTGATCAGCCACAGGTAGGTGGTGTCCTCAGTGTGAGGTTCACATGTTAAGAGGACAGAGTCCTTGTGCTCCTCAGGGTTAGAGTTCTTGCTTGTGATGTTCGGTTTGGTTAACTCCGCTGTGCAGGTAACAGAGAGAACATTGCCCTGGTTGGAACCTTTGACTTTTTTTTAAAGGCATCTTCAATCAGATTTGGCACCTCTCACCTCTCAGCTAACTTGAATCTTTAAAAGAATAAGCAACGTCTGTGTAGCTCAAGACAAACAGAGGTATAAGGATCTGATATGAGCACTCTGAGAACTTAAGTCCTCCAGGTCTGTGCCTGGAGAAAGTACAGACTTCCTTGGAAGTCAATTAGAGTATCAGGGTTTGATCATGGAAAGATGTAGCCCTGGGAGTCAAGATACCACTGGGCACTTGTCCTGGTTCTTCACTGACCAGCTGACTGCCTGACCACATCTTGAGATCTTATATGGAATGTGTAGGTGCTGAGCCCCTTCAAGCTACACAGACCCACATTGCTGGGTTAAGATGTGTTTCCATGGTAGCCGCATATTCCAAGGTTATTCTAGAGATGAGTCATGAAGAGCCATCCCATAGTCCTTACACCTTGATGAGACTGGGCAGTGTGGCCTGGGACTGGGTGGTTGAGCAGAAACAATACACAGGGAGACCAGAAGCCAGTGCAGGACTGAGGCTGCAGGGCCATGAAGTGGGCAGTGTGCCCAGGACTGGTGACTGTCTCATTGGTGACTGACATGAAGACAGTGACCCCACAAAGGATTGAGCAGAGTTCTGAGTGGTTTGGAATATAGTGAGGGACACGGGAGCCGGCTGGCTTTGGCAGCAGAACCAGGCTCTCTGCCCTCAGTCTTTACTGTCCTGTCTCCCACTGCAGTGGCCAGGACCCTTCCTCAGACACTCAGACAACAGCAACTACAGAAGGGGTGACTTGTGGGAAGTAGGGGAGCTGGAACTTGCTGAATTGTGGCCCTCGCGGACCATTTGTGTTTGGCATTATGAGACAGAATTTTGAGTTAACTTGTGCAATAATAGGTGAAAGTCATTATTCATGCCCCAAAGACCTAGGACCAGTCTCTGGTGGAATCTCTCTGTCAAGAGAACACTGAAGGTCACAGATGAAGTTCTGAGTCCAACCAGGGTCACACTGTGACCAAAGGAAGATGCTACAGTGGGTCTGAAATGAGTGACTCCCCTATAGCAACAAGAAAGATAAAGTATCTAGGAATAAATATAATCAACACGATAAAAGACCTGTGCTTGGAGAACTAAAGAACACCGAAGAAAGAAATTAAGGAAGACACAAACAAATGGAAGTATGTACCATGCTCATGGATTGGAAGAAATAACATTATTAAAATGATCATTAAAATGTGCATCCTACCTAAAGCAATTTATAGATTCATGCAATCCCTAATTAAGCACCAATGGCGTATTTCTTAAATTTAGAACGAATATTTCAAAAATGTATATGGAACCTGAAATGACCCCAAATAACCTCAGCAATCTTGAGAAGATAACGAAGTAGGAGGGATCACAATTCCTGACATCAAACTATACTACAAGGCCACTGTAATCGAAACAGTCTGGTACTGGCATAAGAACAGACATATAGATTAATGGAAGAGGATAGATATCCCAGAAATAAACCCAAGTCTCTATGGTCAATTAATATTTGACAAAGGGGGCAGTAACATAAAATGGAGTAAAGATAGCCTCTTCAACAAATGGTGTTGGGAGATCTGGACAGCTACATGCAAGAAAATGAAACTTGACCACCACCTTACCCTATACACAAGTGAAACTCAAGATGAATAAAAGACTTAAATATAAGTTGTGAAACCATAAATGTCCTAGAGGAAAACACAGGTAGTAAAATTTCAGATATTCCATACAGCAATATTTTCACCAATGTATCTCCTAGGGCNATAGCCTCTTCAACAAATGGTGTTGGGAGATCTGGACAGCTACATGCAAGAAAATGAAACCGACCACCACCTTACCCTATACACAAGTGAAACTCAAGATGAATAAAAGACTTAAATATAAGTTGTGAAACCATAAATGTCCTAGAGGAAAACACAGGTAGTAAAATTTCAGATATTCCATACAGCAATATTTTCACCAATGTATCTCCTAGGGCAAGGGAAATAAAGGAAAAAATAGAGAAAGGGGACTACATCAATTCAAAGCTTCTGCATGGGTGAAGAACGCATTATTAAAATGAAAATGGATCCAACTGACTGGGAAAACATATTTGCAAATGATATCTTACCCAAGGGTTTGATCTCTAAAATATGTAAAGAACTAACATGACTCTATACCAGGAAGACAAATAATCCAATTAAAAAATCAACCAAGGACAGGAACAGACTGTCCATCTGGCAGGAAGTGAGAGTGCACTTCAGAGCTCACTGTCAGAGCCAGTATGCGAAACATCAGGATGCAACCACAGGCAGAGGGGTGTCACAAGGATGGTGCAATGACAACACCTCCTACTGCACACAGATGGTGACAGTTCCTTCCTCCCTAACCAGGCCTCCCTGCTGCAAGGCCCCTCCTGGTTTCCCCTGAGTGGACTGGGACCCTCTCCCCTCCCCCTTTCCCTTCTCATTTCAGCAGAAAATGACTACACAGGCTATCCTGTGGGGACCATCGCTGGCATCGTGATTGGGGTCCTCGTCCTGGTGGCTCTGGGCACCGCCCTGGGGTGTTTCATGTACCACAGGAGGACTAGGAGGTACAATGGCATTTCTTTAATCCCGCCCCCACCCAGGCTAAACCCCTGCTGACCCCAGACCAGGAGGAAGGAGACCCTCCCCCCTTGATGCTGGACTGGCTCTCTGTGGCCTCCCGACTTCCCCCATGGACGTTCCCAACTGCCCCCTCCAGCACCTCCTGCACCAGCCACTAAACCAGGCTGTTTCCTCAGCAGCCTCCTCACCTATAAATTCCTCACAACCAAGGAACTGTCCCCTCAGGATAGTCCCGGTTCACTCCTCACACCCGCACAGGGCTGGCAGGGAGTAAGTGCTCAGTGAGGCACCTGCTGCTGTGTGTCTGAGTCCACCCACCCTGTGAGAGGGATCTGCTGCCCCAGGATCTGAAGGGCTTCCTGGCCAAGGTCACACAGCTGAGGGTGGCAGAGCCTGCACAAGCCCCGTGGGTGGGCTCAGCCGCCCCCAAGTGGCTGGGTTGGGAAGCACAACCCCTGATGTGTGAGCCAGGAGACCTGGGGCCTGGACAGGTCAGCAGACCCTGTGCTGTTCTTTTGGCCTCCAGTGCAGGCAGATGGAGGCAGAGGACAGGCCCCTGTCACAGTTCAGCTCTCAGGCCTGAGGGGCGGGGCTGGGCCCAGCAGGCACCACATTCATCCAGAGGCAGCAGGCACGAGGCCCAGTGGGTCCTGCACAAGCAGCTGGCCTTGCTTCCCTCTGTGGCCTTGACCTTCCCAAGAAGTCAGACCCTCAGGTGGTTCCCGTCCTGGGTCCTCAGTCACTTCCCCGGTAACCGCCTCTCAAACCAGACCTGCCAGTGGGTCCTTCCCCTGTGGGCCCAGCTCAGCCCAGGATTCTTTAGGCCTTGCCTCAGTTTCCCTGTTTTGGGCCCTCCCCCTCTTAAACAGTGGAGAGAGGTCCCCACCCTCTGATGGAAAGGGAGACCTCCTTGTCCCCTGTGGTGACACCAAAGCTCCCCTGCTCCCCTCACGTGTAAGTCTGTCCTCTCCTAGGGATAGTGACAAACAAGGCCTCACAGAGCACCGACCCCCAGCGTCCACCCCTGGTGAGTGTCTGCTCAGCTGGGACAGGCTGAAGCCCCTGACCTGCCCACTGTGTCCACTCCTCTCTGTCCCCCTCGGGCTCTGACTCTTCCCTGGGTTACAAGGAGGGACTCTCATCAACATCTCAGCACAGTGGACCCCGACTGCCCGTCACCCCTGACCTGTAGGGCTGCGTCATGTGTCACCACCTCCCTCACTAGACCCAAAAATGGCCAGAGGGCCTGTCTCTTGGAGCTGCTCTGTCACCCCTGGTTGTCTGGGAGCCAAAGACCCACCCCGGCCTGGGAGAATGGTAGAAGGTCCCTCAGCCCTGATGCTAACTCTTGTCTCTGCTCCCAGGCCAGGGTCCCTCTGGAGCCTCCACCTCCCCGGTGAGTCTGTCCCCTCCCCGTCTCTCCACCCAGGGTCCCAGCTGTGCAGGCTCAGGGCAGGGGCACCATCCAACCTCCCCACACAGCAGAGACCCTGTCCCCAGAGCAGCCAGCAAAAGGCCCACCCCGCCCTGGCCAGGAGGGGGCACCCACATCAAGGGCAGACCCAAAGAGTCTGCGCTGGTTCCCTGGGGTCTGGGATGGAGCTGAGTGGATGCTGTGAGCACCAGGCAGCATTCTCAGGTTATCAGGGGTGAGGGGGCAGCACGTGGACTGAAACTGGGGTGCACACTGACAGGTAGGTGTGGGGACAGCTGCTCAGGAGGCAGAGCTGTCACTCCTTGCAGAAATGGCCTCCCGCCCTGTCCCCTGATGCCTTCTCTCTGCCCCCTACACAGGGCCCCCTCCCCAGCCCCAGGACAGCCGGCCCCATCTATGAGGTGAGTGTGCTGATGAATGTTCTGTCCTGCAGGGCCCAGGGGCCCAGATCTGCCCCAGCTCAAGCCCGGCTGTGCTTCATGTTCGGGAAACAGCAGCATAATGTGCAAACAGAGGGTGGGGAGAGGGAGGTGCCCGGGGACAGGCACCCCCAGCACAGGCAGGCCCCAGTGCGCCTGGGAAACGCTGCACGTGTTCTGAGGAGGCTGCAAGGCTCAGGGGTCTGTCCTTTCCCTCACAGGACTTGCTGCACCCGAGCACAGACGTGTACTGCCGTGTCAGCCCCAGAGCCAACGGGGCTTCCTAGTTCCTCCGGGTCCTGCTCCTCCAAGGCTGTGGGGAGGGACAGCCTGAGACCCAGACCCTGGGGACTCAGGAACTAGAGCCTGAGCCAGAGAACCAGCCCTGAGCCCTGAGGATATTCAGGGACCTGAGCCCGAGGTCGGGGTCCCTCTTGATTACTGATGACCCAGACTGGCCACCCTGACCCTGATGGACCAGGGTAAAGGCTGCCATCTTCCAGAAAGTGACCAGGCCAGTAAGGCAACGAGGACCACCTGTGTGATCTGAATAAAGGGGGCCTTCCTCTCATTTACTCTTTTTCTACACATGTATAGTTTCTTTAAAAAGATTTTATTCATTCACTCATGGGTGGGGGTGAGGGAGGGAGCAAAAGAGGGAGGGAACATCAGTGTGGGAGAGAAACATGGATTTGATGCCTCTCCCACGCCCTCAACCAGGGACCTGGCCTCCAACACCGACCTGTGCCTTGACCAGGAATTGAACCTGTGACCTCCTGGTTTGCAGGACAATGCCCATCCCATTGAGCCTTACCAGTCAGGGCCAAAGGGAACCTGAAACTCTTGGTCCTTTTGCTCCAGGGTCACATAAGGGAAAGAACTCTCCAGGCTGCTGTCTCTGTTTCCTGGGAGAGAGGAGGCACTGTGGGTGTGGAGATGGGGGTGGGGCTAAGGGAACAGTGGAGGCCTGATGGGGTCCCTTGGTTGGTTGTGGCCTCTCCCTGTTGCGCCAAGTTTACAGGGTCCCTCTCTGGTCCATGACATCCAGGAATCAAACCAGTGAGTGTCTGCGTGGGCGGACCAACAAACCAATGTTTCTCTCTATTTCCCCTCTCTCTCTTCTCACACACACACAAATCAGTAAATATAAAGTAAAAATAAAGCAACTGCAGAATTAAGAGGAGCTGCAACCAGCCAGGAGAGCCCTGGGCTGTCCTCACATGGCCCCGGGGACCAGGCCATGGACGCCCCCAATGTTTGTCCCTTTGCACGTGTGCCCTGTGTCAGGAGCACCCAATGGTGTCCTGTTGTGTTCTCACAAAGATGAGCAAGGATCCTTCTTTGAGGTGATGGCCGGCACACATGGGTAGGGCACATTCCTGAGTGGAGCCCCTTTTGACTGTCCAGTGTCCAAGTGTCCTGTGTCCTGCCTCCTTCCTCACTCAGGCCCTGGTGGCCTCTGCAAACAGAGTTCTCTATCCCCAAAGCCAGGATCCAGGGAGCTGGGCTCTGTCACTGAGTTTCTGCTTTGACCCAAGGACTAGCCCTCAGGTCGCCTTCACATCTGGGGGACACAGACAGAGGCTGTCAGAGTAACCAAGGTGGGGAGGACCCAGGACTCCTGCCCTGAGCAACCCCTCCTTGACCTGTCCATGACCTCAGCCCCACTTCCCATCAGTCCCCACTCTCCTACTGCACCTGGATCTCACAGGGTCCTTTCCACAACTGAGCGTCCAGGTGTCCCACCAACAAACTCTCATCCAGGCTGCCATGGAGACGGGACCAAGTATCTCCTCCTGCCCCTGGCCCAGCTCCTCCCACACACGCCTCACCTGCAGCCCCCTCTGCACACCTGGGCCTGCAGCTCTCTGTCCCTCCCTGAGGGCCCAGGATGGGTGCTGTTCCCATGCAGGTCCACTCCGGTCAGGGTGCCCACGTTCACACAACAGAGCTCGTCCAACACGGAGACACAATCACATTCAGGAGAAATTTCCGAGTTGCCCAATCATCATCTGTCATGAGAGGAGACAGAGGAACAAACCGTCCCAGGTTCTCGTCACAACGGAGCTCTGACTCCCTCCCTGTCCCAATGCACACGAGCTTGGGATACACAAGGGGACGCTTCTTGCTGGTTTCCTGCAGCTGCTGCAGCCAATCACCGCACACTCAGTGGAGTCACGTGGCACACGTCAGAGCGTTGACCTGGTGGTTCCTTCTGGAGGTTCCCCCTGGCGTCCTCGCCTCTTTCAGCTGTCAGAAGCACCTGCGTCCCCTGGCTTGTGTCCCCACCTCCATCTTCAGAGCCAGCAGTGCAGCATCTTGAAGCCCCTGTGCTGTGTGCATCCCCACATCTCCTTCTGGGTCTCTGCCTCTCCTGTCCCCTCTGTCCCTCAGAAGGACAGGACCCCTGTGATGATAACGGGCCCAGTGATGGACCACCTTGAATTCCTGATCACACGATCTCTCATCTGTAAGGTCCCTTTATCAGGCAACATATTCACAGATTCAAGGGGATGAGGACGTGGACTTTAGGGGCCCTTGGTCTGTCTACCACCCCTCTCCAGACTGAGTCCATCGTCTTCCTCCACCGTGAACTGCCTGTGGGCAGCCTGGACCTGGTCCTGCTGACTCTGGGGTCGGCTCATGCAGTGACGGCCACAACACTCTGCCGCCCCCAAGGGAGGGAGACAGAGACCCTTCCACACGCCCAGCAACCCCCTCCACCTCCTCTTGTTGGTAAAGCTCCTTATACACAAGGAGAACAAGGCAGACACAGCTCCCAGCTCCCAGCCCACAAGCCCTGGTTGCTGGTCATCAGCACCCTAGGGGGGCTCTCAGGACTCTGCTCCCTGGGGCTGCAGCAGGGTGGAGGCCACGAGGAGGGACTTGTTCCTATTCCACATGAGAAAGACACAACGAGGGGGGTGTTGTTATCGGGAAAACCTGATTCTGCCCCAATTTGTGAATCGTGACCTCATTGCACATGGCTGCACATCAGTTGTTGGCACCGTCCACACACGGCCCACTGCGACACCCAGAGGGTGACCTCTCGGAGGCTGACCCTGCTCTGGCCTCAGGGAATCTCCCTGCCCTGAGGGTCAGGCCACTGTCTTTCCTACAACATAGAGGGGACGTTCCCGGAAGAGCTCTCCATATGCTCCCACCACACGACCTGCTGTGCAGCTGCCCGCAGCAGCAAGGGTGGTCGAGAGGTGAGGCGAGGGACTTAAAAGAATGGAGAGGACCATAAGCTCCGCTGGCAAATGGCAAATTTATTCAAGGAACTGCTGGCTTATATGCAGGACTGCAGTGGCCTGAGAACAATGTTGTTTTACAAAAGTTTGTACACTCCCGAAAGCTATCAAGAGGGCAAGATGTTCTCATATCCTGAGAACATTAGCCCACAGATAACAGTGTCCTCATGACTATCACTTTCTTGGAACATGACGCATATGCCAAGATCTTGTTCTTTCCTTCAAGGCTGAGAAGGAGAAGGTCCGGAAGATGTCAAGATACCCGCCGGCTCCAGGGACCAGAAACCAAGTCCCGCCACCATTTTCACAGTGGGGGCTCTGTCCTTGGTCCCCTGCGGCCTGGCGGGCTCCCACATCTCCCCCTTTTTTATTTTATATAACGCACTGGCTCCACATTCTTTGTCATGTTCAGCATATGTTTTTTGAGGTCTACGTACAAGCCACCGATTTGTTTGATAAAAAGCCGAATAATGCAAGGTATACACAACAAAAGCAGAATAACGAAGATGCCAAAACCTATCCAATTATAAAGAAAATGTTCAAAAGAGGGAAACTGTTTGGATAAAGCAGACAAGAAATTCTGAGCATCTCGAGCAATATCTATGTTTAAAGGAGGAGCATTTATCAAATCTTGAATCTCTTTATGTAATGTAATAAGGTCTAAGGAAGAATTGCAATTATGCCAAATTCCTAACAAATGGTTGCGAACTTTTTCCCATGGAAACTTAGTTGAATTATAAGAAAAGGGGGTGACACATATATGGGAAAACATGAAATGACATTTTAAAGAAGATCGAACCTCAAGCGATTTTAACTCTTAGTATTGTTAATATAAACAGGGACAAAGTCATTATCGTTCCAGGTTACAGGATGCATCATGGGAGGATTAGGGACAAAATTCCAATATTCTTCAGTCTTCACTTGAAGTCTCAGCATTTACAAAAGGTTCAGCAAAATCGCTAGGCGTTGGATTCTTCTCCAAGCTCACTCCGGGTGGTTGAGGCGAGGTTGTATTGTCAGTCGTGCTAGCCGTCTCCGCAGCCGGTTCATCTTACTTCTGGGCATGTCGGACACAGCGTTCAGGAAGCCAACGAGGGGCTTCTGCGTCTGTTGGAAAAACACAAACATGCCCTCTGCCCCATGGGAGGGGTCAGGTCCATGACGAGACCCATTTATGGGGTCTCTCCAATACACCAACGGGTAATGCCGCATACGCGGCCCCCAATGCCGATCAGCTGCGGAGCGTCCCTCTACATCTAAAGCCAAAAAGTTAAGAACAAATAAGGAATGTGACACTAACAGTTTAGGAGAATGAGGATCATACCATCTAGGGACTTGAACCCTGAACCCTCAGATTAAAAGTCTGATGCTCTACCGACTGAGCTATCCGGGCTCCGCTTGACCTGCTAGATCTCCCCAATCTGCTTCATCAGGGTTTGGCGGCCCCGATTGAACAGTTGCCACCTTAAAATCAGTCGCCACCTTAAGATCAGTCGCCACCTTAAGATCAGTAGCCACCTTAAGATTAGTCGCCACCTTAAGATCAGGTTCTTCATACCACAGCGCCTCCCAAGTCGGAGGAGGCAGAGCAGTCGGCACTGGAGGCAGAGGGCGAGAAAGATCCTCTGCCAAACGAGTGGCTCGCAGGCTACTGCGAGTCCCACGCTCCCATTTGTCAAACTCAGAATCTCCTGTAAGACAATCTCTCACTAGTGTCCACAAAGAAAATGTATCAACAGGAGTTTTCTCTGGACCGTGAGCACGGTAGTGTTCACGAATACGTCCTCCTACCTTTTTCCAAATTTCCATATTAATAGTACCTTCTTCCGGGAACCAACGGCAAACTTGTTGAATAAAATCTACAAAACGATGTATTTGACTCTTAGAGGTAGTAATGCCTCGCCCCTTCAATAAGGAGCAGAGGACTTTTTCAAAAAGTCCCTGATCTGATGAGTGGGAAATTCCCATGATTAAAAACTCTCCAACACCACTCCCTGCTACTTTTACTTTTAACTTACCGGGCCTCCGTAGCAGCGGTCCTCTAGGGCTCCCCTATCCTCGCGATTAGGACTCTGCTGGTCCCCCCTGACCCCCTGTTTCCGGGTCCCTGTTCTTTGGGCGCCACTCTGCCGCTGCCCGCAGCAGCAAGGGTGGTCGCGAGGTGAGGCGAGGGACTTAAATGAATGGAGAGGACCATAAGCTCCGCTGGCAAATGGCAAATTTATTCAAGGAACTGCTGGCTTATATGCAGGACTGCAGTGGCCTGAGAACAATGTTGTTTTACAAAAGTTTGTACACTCCCGAAAGCTATCAAGAGGGCAAGATGTTCTCATATCCTGAGAACATTAGCCCACAGATAACAGTGTCCTCATGACTATCACTTTCTTGGAACATGACGCATATGCCAAGATCTTGTTCTTTCCTTCAAGGCTGAGAAGGAGAAGGTCCGAAAGATGTCAAGATACCCGCCGGCTCCAGGGACCAGAAACCAAGTCCCGCCACCATTTTCACAGTGGGGGCTCTGTCCTTGGTCCCCTGTGGTCTGGCGAGCTCCCACACTGCTGCCCTTCTCTCTCTCATAACCATCACTCACTAGTCCCTCCTACAGCTGCTGGCTAAGTGCTCGGCTCCCTGCTCCCAGGACCAGACTCGCTCAGGCCTGTCTCTGTGGGGCCCCCAGGCCAAGCCCGGTGCTGGCCCGAAGAAATGCTCAAGGGGTGCTCACAGGGATTGGAGGGAATCAGTGAAGCAGAAACCAAAGAGCAGACAGACGGGACACTGGAGGACACACGGACACTGGCACCTTTGAGGGTTCTCTCGTGCACCTGGGTCCTGGACCCTCAGGAAGGAAGGAGGACAGTTGCTCGCAGGCCTGAGGGATGAGCTCTTGTAGGACCAGGACACTGACCACACCCCCCCTCACCTCTCAGCTCTGAGCAGCCCCACTCCCCATTATGGGCTCTTCTGGCACCACCTGCTCTTCCCACACAGGGTCCTGACCAGGCCCAGAACCCCTGGCCCAGATCCAAGGCAATGTCAACACCAGGCAGGACTGAGCCCCCTGACTGCAGAGGGAGTCAGGACCAGTGTCCCACAGCCCAGCTGACCCACACCATGGCCTCTCCTCCCAGGACACAGAGAGTCGCACATGTCGCACCTCTAGGGACTAGTCCTGCTGGGACCCCCAGGCCCTGACCAGCTGTCCCTGGAAGCTGTGGCCAAGCTACGGCCCCTTGGAGATAGGAGGGGGTCCCTCTTCCCAGTCATCATGCACTTGACCCCTTCTCACCCCAGTGTCATCTCTGTGACCTTCCTGCTGAGGGGAGACCCAGTGTCCCCAGAGCATTAGAGAACACAAGGAAAAAAACAGTACCCAGCTGGGTTTCTGATATAGTCACTTGCTTCTGGGGGCCCTGGGGCTCTCTGTTGTGTTGTGCTGAGAGACCCAAGAACAGGACACAGTAGAGGCCAATACCAGGGTGGGTGAGAGACAGTCTCTCAGGATATGGGTCCCCATCAACCTTGTCAATGAAAGTGGTCAAACAAGAAGGAGGGGAGAGGAGAGGCAGGAGTGAGTGGAGGGAAAAGGGGGGTGCTGGGCACAGACCACCCCCCAGTTTCATGGCCAGAGGGTGCTCCTGCCCCTGGAGGATCAACGCACAGGGAGGAGGGACCGCAGCTCTAACCCATCTAGACAGAGGGGCCACGAGCATTTCTGCAACCCAAGCTCCTGTCACAGAGGGAGGGACAGAGAAGGCAGCAGGAAACGTGGGGTCCCCCTCAGCCCCTGCCTGCAGAGGGTGGGTCCCCTGGCAGGGGCTCCTGCTGCTCAGTAAGGAGGGGGCACTCCCTGGGGGTGGACGGGAAAATGGGGACAGAGACTGGCTGGGTCCCCTGGGGAGGACAGGGGTCTGAGAGGGCACAGAGGGCTTCTGTTGAGACCTCAGGGGAGAGGACAGGGGGGCACAGTAGGATGGGGAGGGGCTCAGCAACAGGGAAATCTCATGACCTGGGAGTGTGAGGGGCAGGAATCCTTGATTACAGAAAGTTTTACAACTTCTTCATCACTGAGCAATAATTTCTGAAAACAGATGATAACAGTAACAATGTATAACAGCGTGATCCTAGAAAAACTTAAGCAGAGACAGGAACCTTTTTTATACCACCAGAAAGAAGCAGGTACACCCTGGGAGGGGCATTCAGGACCTGGAACCCCACTCACTCATTCTCCCACAGGTGCCTGCAGCCTGTCACAGACACTGGGGGTGCAACGGGGTCACACACGCCCCTGCCCCAGCGGAGCTCACGTTCTGCTGGGGAGGAGACAGACAAGGAGAGAACTGGATGTGATGTCAGGTACCCACAGGTGCCACAAAAGGAAAAGAGCCAGGGCAGGTCAGAAGGTGAAGACACAGCGTCTCTAGAGAAACTGGTCAAGAGAGACTGTTTCGAGGACGCCCCTGAGTGTCAGCAGGGGTCTGAAGGCAGTGAGGGGGGAGCCGGGCAGACACCTGGGGAGGTTTCTGAAACAGAAAAAATAACAGGTTCAGAGGTGCTCAAGTAATGGTGGCCATGCTGCTGAATTTGGCCATGGGAGACTCACTCACACAGAACAAGGCTGAGATGAAAAGAATTGCTCAGGACCCAGGCCCTCCTATCTCCATCCCAACACATAGATCCACATGTTGATCAATTTCTCCTTCCCCTCTCGTCTCACTGTTAATCTTTGGGAGCCCGCCCACCACTGCCCATCTCACTACTGAGTCAGTGGTACCCAGTGCTGTTGAAGGGGAGGGTGTGCTTCTCCTTGTCCACAGTCTGCCTGAGAATTGCAGACTCTGCCTGGTACAGAAGGAATGAGTGTGTGACAACCATTCTGCTTTATCACATGTAATAGAAACTCAAGAAATTATACCAGGGCCCGTAAACAGCCATCGAGAGACCATGTCCTCCAGTGGGTCCCTGCTGTTCCAGAAGGTCATCCTAAAGGTCACAGGACACTACACCCTATAAGCAAAAAATTTTTTCAGAATAAAGAAGGAACCAGACAGCTCCGTGTATACCGTGAGTGATTGTTCTCTGACCTCTGGGTGTCCGGTGGGGTGAATTTTATTCACACACAGGACTGATAACCCTGGACTCTGCCCCATCCCCCTCTGCTTCACGTCCCAGGCTGGGGTTGGGCATTCACTGCAGGACACACACCCAGTGGAGACAAACTTCCTAACATCAGAGTTCCCCTTCCCAGATTCCAGCCCTGCAGGCATTCACTGCAGAGAGAAGGACCAGTCTGATGGGAGAAACTCGGCAGAAAGAGACCAGTCTCAGTCCAGCCCCAACAGACCGTGAGCAGCAGCTGATCCGAGCCCCTGGGGGTCTGTCTGCAGCCACAGCCCCTTCCTTTCTCCACCCGGGGGCCTTACGTGGTGTGTGTGGATCCCTAGATCAACCACTGGCTCAGATCTTTCCTTCTTAGGCATGCTCAGCTCAGAGGAGAGATTCTGGCCTGGGGAATGAAAGCAAATGGAGAATTAGTCTGTTTTCACTCCAGAACCAAAGTACCTGCAGTAACAGTCAGAGTCAGTGCTGGGAACGGCCAGGGCTCCCCCTCAGGTGGCCCACCCACACCTCCCTGCCCTGGACTGAAATCCCTTCTTTGCTTCCTGATGTGTTGGTGTCACTCCCACTGGGTATGAAGGGAAGGACTTTGCCTCTCACTCCTCACTCCACACCTGCAACCAGCTCAGGGACCAGCACTCCCTGCTCTTTCATGTAAGACAGAGGAGTGAATGGTGAATGAAGGAATGAACCAATGATCTGAAACCCCTTCACACACAGGGAACTAAGTGCAGAGTCCTTTGAAACTCTGGCAACAGGGGACACTATCCTTGTCCCTCCAGCAGCTGAGACCCATGACTCAGACCCTCTGCTGCTCTCTAGAGAAATAGCCCTTGCTGTGATCAAAGGAGAGCTGGCTTCAGACTAAGATGACCTTCCCAGAGAAAAGGAAAAGTAAAGAACACTCATTAAGCCCTGGCTAGTATAGATCAGTGGGCTGAGCGCGGGCCTGCAAACCAAAGGATCGCAGTTCCATTCCCAGTCAGGGCACATGCCTGGGTTGCAGGCCAGTTCCCAGCAGGGGGCGCACAAGCAGCAACCACACATTGATATTTCTCTCCCTCTCTCCTTCCCTTCTAAAGGTAAATAAATAAAATCTTAAATGAACAAATAAAATAAATAAGAACACTCCTTAACTCCTTAACTCCTTTAATGGGGCAGCATAACCTTCCTGTCAGCATCAGACCAGGAGAGAATGAGGGAGCAAAAGTGCAGGCCCTTCCCGGCAACAGAGATGAAACATTCCTAAAGGAAACACTGCCAAGATCCACCAGGATTCTCCAAGTTGACTTTGGTCCCCAGGAAGGCAAAACGGGCTTACCGACCGTGAGTCAACTGCACCCTTTTACCACACTCACAGGTTAACTAGAAAATAATGTATAATAAGGACAAGAGAAACAAAGCGCCCTGCGGTGGCGCTCCACACCCACTCGGACTGAGACACGGCAGACACCGATGGCAAACGAGGAGAACAGGGGGCCCCCTTGGCCTGAGGAAGGTGCCCCCAGAGCTGAAGTCCCCTCAGACACCCTGCAGAGTCCCTGAAGAGTCACGCTGGTCAGGAGGGAGGGAGGCTGTCTGTGCTCACCCCCCGACGCCAAGCCTCTGGGCCTCCACTTCCTACAAGACTAACCCATGGGGACAGCTCAAAGGAAGGGTCAGAGTCACAGGCGGGCTGGTGACAGAAGCCCTGCCTGGGGTCAGAGTGTCCAGAGGAGACCTGGGCCTCAGGGGGGGCAGCTCCCTGGATGGAGGACCAGGTTCACGGCTCAGACCTCAGACCCAAGACAGGAGGAGCTAGTGCTGGGCCTCCAAGGGGGGAATCTCAGATAAAGGGGCCACCATGAGACACTATTCTTGTGGCCAATTGGGGCAAACAAGGAAACCATGAGCTTCTATTGGCTGATGGGAACTGACCCAGACCTGAAGTTCTTCTGGAGACAAATGGGGGAGGGATGGACAGGCTTCTCTCTAGTTGGGGGAAGAGCCAGGTCTCAGAAGAAGGGAGTGACTGTGTCTTCTACTGTGGGGAGGGCAGGGACAGGTAAGGGGGTGACGCAATTCTCTAAGGCCATGGACCCACTGTCACCTCCCCCAGGGCCCACACAGAGGGGTGGGAATCACAGCCTTGAGTGTCCAGCCTCCACTTCTCCCTAGCGTGGGTCCTTCTCCCTAGTGACTTGGGCTCTGACATTGGTTCCTGTCTGAGGTTCTTACCTGAGGACACTGAGGTCTGTCCCTGGAGCTTCACTCTGAGAAAATCTAAACAGTATTTGAGAGCTGGGGGCTGTGGCAGTGAAAACACTTGCAGTTCCTTGTCTCAGGTGATGGCAGAGGACATCAGAACCTCAAACAGGAGCGTGACTGCCCTCTAGTGGACAGTTAATGCTCAAGGAGTAGTAAAATGGGAGGGATTGTCATTGAGAGGTTAGGGCTGACCTAGGACAAAGGGCATGTTCAGGGTCAGAAGGACTGGAATTGAAGAAGCAAGAGGAAGAGGGCTTGAGGGGGACAAGGTCAGGAGAGATGAGAACAACAGGGCCAGGGCAGCCTCCTGGGAACACTGGGGGCAGGACACCCAGCAGGGCTCTCCATCTCCTCAACAGGGGCCTGGGGGCTGCTGATTCTGGCTGGGGCTGTGCTGTGTGCTGTGGGGTGGTTAGCACCGTCCCAAGGCCTCTGCCCCCCAGATGCCATGGAACCCTCACCCCCACCCCGAGCGTGAAGGGCATTTCCTCTGACATCACTGTGTGTCCTGGGGAAAGGGGAGAAGAGGTGGGACCATCGCCCCTGGGCGAGAACCACTGACCTGCACTGCTCTCCAACATCAACTGACCAAGCGACGCCCTGCACCTCTCTGTGAGCGAAGAAGGGAGAAACAGACTTCTTCACCATGTAAGAAAAATTCACTTTAATCCACCAGAAGTCGGTGTGGCAGTTGCAGGCATATTTGGAGGTGATAACTGACGTCTGCCCGGAGCTCAGCGGCTGCAGGACTGGGGTGATCACAGGTGCAACCTCAGGTCAGAGAGACAGCGCTGGGCTGTGCTGCAGGCAGATGGGGGGGTTCTGCAGACACGGGGAAGGGGAGACACACGGCAGACGCACACGCAGCGTCATTACACCGTTTACTCTGGTGTCCTCACCGTCTCAGCAAGAGTGGACGCAATGAATGCAGAGTCCTTACTGTCCTTTGGAAGAAACATGTTGTCAAAAAGAATTTTTATCTCCCTGGCTGCTGTGGCCAGGGGGTTAAGTGCCAGCTTGTGAACCAAGTGATTGCTAATCTGATTCCCCATCAGGGCACAGGCCTGGGTTACAGGCCAGGTCCCCACTGGGGGCATTAGAGGGGCAGCTGATCAGTGACTTTCTCACACACTGAAATTTCTCTCCCTCTCTTTCTTCCCTGCCTTCCCCTCTATCTAAATATATATATAGATAGATAGATAGATATACACACACATACATACACACACACACACACAATCTGTTTTTAAAAAGATATGTTACATCACAGAAGCCCCTCTGTATTTTCAGAACCACACACCGTGGCATCCCTCCTTACATAGGAACACCCAAAATGGACTCAGCTGGTGACTGCCCAGTGTCGGGTTCCATTCCCACACCTGTGGGCTGACTACACCCCTCTTCCACACCTGGCCCCTCTGAACCACAGGACCTTTGATGCCCCCTCATGTAGGGACTGGGGTGCCAGTGTGGTGTCCTCATCAGTCCATTCTCAACTCTGGGCAGACCCTATTGTCCACTCTTGGCTGTGATATTTAAGTTACCAACCTCCATTTCTGTCCTTCACCATCCCACCCTGTCACAGGCCCAGGAGGTGCCTTGTGCACGTGATTTTGGGGGAAAAGTCCTCAGAAACAGATGCCTTTACCCACCTTCAAGAGACCTACACCCCGAGTGCCATCGTCATTACCAGCAGTGTTTGGGCATCCGTCTTTTTTCACAGTTTTCAGTGGGTCCCAGGTCAGGGGGACATGTGACTCTGTGCACAGGGACGAGTGACAGAAATGTACAGAGAGAAATCGCATCAGTGTTCACACAACCTAATAAGGATTAAATCATAGGGGAGTCCATGTAAAATCGACATCGCTCTTCTGAGCGCAGAGGGCCCCTCAGTATTGCTGGAACAGGTGCCCAGGTCTGCAGGCCCCCCCCATCGGAACAGCACCCAGACCTCAGTAGCAGGGAGACCATTACGAGCCCTCAAGCAGTGAGAAAGGAGCCCCAGGTTTGAGGAGGACCCCTCGGCTTCCAGAGCCCCACAGTGAGGGCAGGATGTGGGCTAGGGTGGGGGCCATTTCCATGAAGTCCCTGATGAGAAATTGAGAGGTCCCTTCCTTGAGCCCAGGTGGCCTCTGAGCAGAAGCCCTGAGTCCTTTGTGGGAGGAAGAGACACAACATGACACCTGCCGTCCTTGTCTCTGACCACCTGCTGCCCAGATGCACCAGCCCAGGGCCCAGACCCTCAGCTGGCTGAGGACTCCACTCCAGGCCTCAGGCCTCACCTGAGTCTACAGCAGGGGGCATGGAGGTGATGCCCATTTTCCACTGAAGACACCCACCTGCCAGGTCCCCTCTGGGAACTTGTGGACAGTCAGGTCCCAGCTGCTTTCACCCTGCTGGGCCCTCATCTCACTGCCCTGGTCACAGGCCACCAGGGGCCACCTCCACCAGCTCCCACTGACAGGACTGCCAGGCTCCCAGACCCCGGTCCTTCCCGGTGGAGCCCACCAACCAGAGGCGTTTGTTTAGAATCACAGGATCTCAGCATCCGGCTCTGCACTTCCTGTGGACACTCTGCCCCTCCCACATGGAATCCACTTGGGGCCCCAGAGAGAAGATTGGGGACCCCTTGTCATCCCATCCAGTCACAGCTGCAGCACCCCCAGCCCTGCCCTCCCACCCCTCTCAACACCTCAGTCCCTACCAACCCCAAGGGTACCACGCCCACAGTAGCCTGTACCCGGTCAGCACCACCCCAGCTCAGACCTCAACTGCCTTGGCCTTCCTCACTCCTCTGAAGCGAGCACTCCCAGGCCCCTGCCCAGCCATCACTGAGGTGGTGGTCGCCATGGGGGCTCCTGACCCCTCTGCCTGGAAGCTGGGGGCCCAAGGCCTCTGTGTTACCCAGGGGGAGGGAGGAAGGAAGGATCCCCTTGCACGTGAACTACCCTCCTGTCCACACTGGGGAGACGTTGCTCCTATCAAACCCTTGCCCCACCCCTGCCTGCCCACTCCTCCCTGCCTTCTCCTGGGGTGCACAGTTGCCAGGAAGGCTCACCTTCCCCACCTGCCCCATTTGCCCAGGTTGGACATACAGATTTGTTCTCCTCAAATAATAAGAGGCAGCTGCTTTATTATCACACAGACGGTCACATTGTTTCTTATCTAAAGTCACAAAGGAAGACTTTGGTCTGCAGAAGGAATTTCAGGTTTGGACCACATCCCTGGCCTCTGTCCAGGAGGCACCAACAGGTCACTCACAGGCCTGACAACCAAACTCACCTGTGGACACTGCCCAACATCCCTGGTGGGAAGAATCCATGCAGATGAGAACCACTGAACTAGACCCACATACTCTGTAAGTGTGAGGCTAAACGGTGATGAGGATGAACGAAAAAGTAGAGGCAGACCTTATCTGTAGCACAATGTCACTTAAATAAGGACAAAATAATAAATACAGATCAGAAACCAGGTGAGAGGCCCTGGGACACTCTCCTGTGCGGCTCTTACCTCCTT
The DNA here is from genome assembly GCF_014824575.4 of Sturnira hondurensis. Classification (NCBI taxonomy): domain Eukaryota; kingdom Metazoa; phylum Chordata; class Mammalia; order Chiroptera; family Phyllostomidae; genus Sturnira; species Sturnira hondurensis. The sequence goes on from NW_028081174.1 coordinate 55,337, forward strand.
AAACGCGGTTCAAGCGTCAGGCTCGTGGCTGCTCCTGGTGACGGAGATGGAAACCTCGGCTGTGCTCACAGCAGCCCCCGCTCTCACGGAGCTCCCTGTCTAAAAGGTGTCGGGGCAGAAGACAAACAGTAAACCAATACATCCCTTGTCAGCTCAGGATATGGGACATAAAGAAAATAATTGATTCATTTCTTCTGAGGAGCTGACATTGGCATTTAGTGGAAAATTCCTTGTTAGGTTGAGAGTCCTGAGCCTTCCCCACGTTTACTATCTCTCACCCCTCACCACGTTCTTGAAGGCCCACCAAGTCCCTGAAGCAACCAACACACTCCCCCCACACAGAGACATTTCCTAAAGGTCTCTGAGGGGAGGGGGTGAGAGCAGTTCTTCCCCATTTGAGGAGGCTTATGAATATTAACATTTATGTCTAGGCCTTGTGGCCTTCCCCTGAGGGAGGAGGGGCTTCCAGGGAAAGTGGACACTCTGTGACCCTCCCGTGGTCACCAGACACGGATCTGAATAACCAGGACCTCATTGGCTCTTCCTGCTCATGGGAATTTGCTCTTTGCAGAAATTCACCTGAAACTCCAGGTCCGTTCTTCCCTGGGGCACACAGGGAAAATCTGTCTGAGTCATCCCGACCCCCATCCCTGCTTCCTGAGAAGGAGGAGCTGTGGTGGGGACGGTACTGACAGGGAAGGATGAGAGTCACAGGAGCCCCTGTCCAGCCAGGAAGATGCTGGGCCGTCCGGACTCGGCCCCTGGAACTCAGGGACCTTGGACAGCTCCCAGCCTTCCTCCCTTTGCAAGTGCAGGAAGAAACCCAGGAAAACAGACTGTGAGACCAGCTGCTGCCCCACAAGTATGAGCAAGGAAGGAGCAACCAGGGTGGTGGGCACCTGGTGGGGGTGACGTCTCAGCCCCCCCCCAGGGTCCTGAGCCCCCTGCCCCCTGCAGCCCAGCCTCTGGGGGAAAGAACCGCAGAACATGCTAACTCTTCAGAAAAGCCACCATCTGGGTAACTTCACTCTCCCCCTGACCACCTGCTCCCCTGCTCCTTGTCATCCCAAGTCCACACCCCCTGCACCCTCACAACTCTTGGTCCATCACCACCTGCTCTTGGCATGGGTGTGGTGCAGTTGGCTGGGCATCACCCCACAAAGTGAAGGTCACCAGTTCCCTTCTCAGTCGGGGCTCACGCCCAGGGTGCAGGGTCAGTCTCCAGTTGGGGCCTGTGTGCAAAAGACAACCGAGCAATGTTTCTCTCTCATGTCCATTTTCATTTCCTTCCTTTCTTTCTTCTTTTCCCTCTCTCTAAAAGTAACTTAATTAAACTAAAACTTTTTGAAAAGACTTGCCCCTCTTCCCCCGTGTCTGCATGCACGGACCCACCTGAAGTGCCCTCTCCCCTTTCTCCACGAACCTGCTTGTCCTTCTTCTTTGCAGCCACCTCACTGGTCATCCTTCCACGAGGTCACCCCAGCCCCCACGGGGGACACAGTGGCCCATCTGAACTCCCACCTCTGACCCTTCTCCTTTGCCCTGGGACACGACGTCCAGGAGCACTTTCCTGTGCTCGTGCCACTCGTCCTGTGGATGCCTGAGTTCCCGAGAGACAGGCAGGATGGGATGCTGTGCGTCTCTGTGGCCCCATTGCTGCTCCCCAAGGGCCCTGCCCAGGAAGATGGTTGTGCGGGTCAGAGAGGGAACCTGGGGAGAGAGGGGTAACTGGGGGGACACTGCTCCTGCTCCAGCAGCTACCATGCCCGGGCCAAGGGCCTGGAGAAACACACATTTACACAAACTCCCACTGCATACTAGTGCACGTTTTTACCAGGGAGTGTGTGGGTGTCTCTCCTAAATGTCTGATTCTATTAAAATAAAATTCACATAATCGGAAATTCATTTTTTTAGCCATTTTATGTCTGGGGCCAGAGGAATGTGGCCCATCTGGTTCTACCAGGTTCTGTGCTGCAGGATAGACCCAGGGTGACAGGGTCCTGCACTCATGGTCACTGCAGGTGAAAGGTCACAGCCCATCTCTGCCCAGGGTTGCTGTCCACAGCACTAATCAAACCTTGGTCAGTTCTCTGCCTCAACAGTACCTGAGGGTACATGTTAGAGCAGCTCAAACACCCATGGTCCCCACGCCTGCTACATGGCACTCCCCCCGCCCCCCACCACACTGATGGGGAAAGAGAAAACTGGGCCTGACCTATAGGTAGGTAGTCTGTGCGACATGCGGGTGCCACTGGACAGCAGGCAGCTGCAGCACTGCGGCCCCTCTCTGGGACACCCCTGAGGACTCTGTGGGATGGAGAAGCTCTCAGAGGACACAGCTTCAGGCAGTGAAACTGACTGGTCATTTCACGTGGAAGGAGAAAAGGCCTGATGTGCAGTTAGATACCAAGTGATGGGCTGTGGGCTATGATCTGACTGACTGGTCAGGGCTTGAACCTGATGGAAAACGGAGAACAAGGGGGCTGGGATGAAGAGTGAGCACAGGCCTCTCAGAATGCTCACCACTGGCCTCAAGGGAGGATGGTTAATGATCAAGTGGGTGGGATGACCTGCTCTGCAGGTGACAATCAGCCATCCTTGTCATCACCTGGGGGTACAGGAACAAGGTGGCCATGGTAGCAGGAGATGGAGGGCATGCATGGGCTCAGCAACATGGACTTCCAGTCACCAACACCAACATGGCTGTGGACACCACTGAGAGCCCCATCTGTCCACTCAGAGGCCAAGACGGGGCCCCTGACAGACACTGTTCCCCCAGGGTGATCAGAAGCTACTTGGTGCAGGTGGACGACCCTGGACCACTCCCAATGTGGAGCAGGAGTGCTTTGTTCTTATTGGAAGAGACACCTACCATGGGCACAGACTTGCCTTCCCTGCACACGAGACGCTGCAGGAGCTGATGTCCACTGATCACAGAGCCTGTCCTGCACCTCGGTTCCCCACAGGACACTGCTCTGACTGAGGGCCTCACCTCACAGCACATGGAATGCAGCAGTGGGCTCCTGCCCATGGAGGCCACTGGTCTCTCGGTCCACAAACAGCTGACTCGGCAGAAAAGTGAAATGGCCTTTTGGAAACTCAGTGACAGCACCAGCTAGGTGACTGTACCTTGCAGGGCTGGGGGAAGGTACTCCAGGAGAACATGTATGGTCTGAATAGGTGACGCTGCCTCTCCCAGAGCCAGGAATCACAGGTCCAGGGATCAGGGGGAGGAGTAGGACAGACACCACTCATTCTTACCTCTAACCACCTACTAGCACAGGCCCTGCCCCCTGTCTGTGCCCCAGACACCAGGCTCTGCTGGCCTGGAGGGCTCAGCTCTGGCCAATGAGAGAGGCTTCCACCCAGAGACACAGCAGGGACTCCACAGACTCAGCAGGGCCCCTCAGGCTCCAGCTCTCCAGACAGTGCAGCACCTCGGAGAGCACCACTCCCAGCTCCACCCTTCCTCCCTCACTGGGGCCAGGGCTCAGAGCAACTGAGGGGCTGCTCAGCACGGAGATAGCGAGGAGGCAGCAACTGCAAGGACAGCTGCCTGGAACAGAAGCAGAGGAGGCACTGCCTGAGGGTGCCCTCAGAGCCCAGGGAAAAGGAGGTGCAGGGCAGGAACCCCAGGAAGGGGGAGGGGAGGGGAGGCACACAGCATTAGGGGTTCTGCCTGGGCCCTGGGTGGCACTGTGTGTGTGAGGCTGGCTCAGGACCAGGACTTCACCCTCACAGCCCATGTGACAGAGAGCTCCCACCACAGCCCTGGATCAACGTGGACCCAACTCCCAACAGCTCAGCCACAGGCACATGGCACCCGTGAGGCCCAGGTCACGGGTAACTGCACAGGAAGCAGCTCCAGTCACATGATCAGAACCACAGAGAAGAGTGTGGTGCTGTGTGTCCCCATAACCTGGGTCCCTGTCCTGGGTGCCAGACCCTGGGAGTGAGAAGAAACAATGATTTGTCCCTCCTGTCCCCTCTGTTCCCCTGACACACCTTCCCCTCCTCACTCACCTGCTTCCTGCTCCTCCTCCTCCCCACAGACCCACCACCCAGCACTTTAGCCACACACATTGCTCCACCCAGGGGCACCCTCAGTGTAACCTGCTGGAGACAAACACAAACAGATACACATTCCTGGAAATGTGAGCCTGCTAACATCTCTCTGAGGGAAGAAGCAGGACCAATGTACTTACAGAAACAGAGACTGGGACTCACGGACATGGAACATTAACATGAGATGTTTGACCCCCATGAAGTGTCTATGAAATCTTGTCAAATAAACATGGTGACTGCTGCACTTCCATCCCTGTCCACCAGAGAGCGGCAGAGGTACAGTCAGGAGCCACCCCCAGGGGCTGCTGAACCCTGGCTTTCCTCTGCTCTTCCCTGGAAGCAGCACCCACAAACCCGCAGGGTTTGACCCTCCCCACCATCCCTCAGTCCTCACTCCTCACTGTCCATTCGCTTCACAGGGCACTCCGTCAGCTCCTGCATCTAGACAGGTGTCTCCCCAGGCCAGCCCTCTGCAGGCAGCTGCTATCAACACACCCCCCATGTCCTTCCAGGGGTGAACGCCCACTCATATTTCAGGTCACACCCAAAAGGCCTGTGAGTGACATCTCCTGGCGGTGCGGTGGGACAGACAACGAAGCCCTTGCTCTTCTCACAGAGACCTGACAGGGTGCAAACTCTGGGTTCTCCACCTCGGAGAGTCACCACCAGGGAAGAAGGAAGTTCCTCCTGACCACCAACAAATCAGAGGATGACTCCCCCACCACAGGGTCCCTGGTCCATTGGAACCCCTGCCGAGGTCTCCAAAAGACATCTCACCTACCAGACCATGATGTCCTGAGAACAAGAGGAATTTCCCCATGATGGGACTGAGGTTGCTTCCTTCTCAGAGGGCCTGAGGGCCCCACAGGGCCTCCCCACCCTCTGCCCGAGACTCCACATGGAGCTGCTCCAGCTCCTGGGCCCTGTGAGGAGGCCTAGAGAACATGACAGGCAGCCACACAGATGACTTGTGCTGGGGAAACACAGGACAATCTGCGGACCAGCCCCCAGGCTTGAGTCCTCTCCTGAAACACTCAAAGTACCCCTCACCTGGCCCATCCTTTGAAACCTCGGGAACAGAGAGCTGCTCCTGAGACAACACATCCCCCTGGGAGACAGTTCTCCTGACACTGGATCAAGATTCTGCTGGACCACCCCTGTCTCCCACTGGACTCACTCTGCCCTGGGGTGGAGTCAGGAATCCAGTGACCAGGAACTGGGGTGACTGGCCACTCAACCTGATGGTCAGAGTCCACCACTGCCCAGGGCTCAGTGTTAGCTCCCACCCTCTGGAGCCTGGTCAGCATCCCTGGTACAGCTCTGACATGGACCACAGGTCTCAATGCCCTCCAGGGGGCGACATTGAGACACACACGAAACTAACATGTGAACCTCACTTTGGCTAAGGAGGTAGAAAAAGAGCCTGATTTCCACACCACAGACCCTTCTGGGCCCCTCCCACATGCCTGCACTGTCCCGCTGGCTCCTTCTGGGGGCCTGGGAGCACCTGCTGTGCCAGGGGTCCCTGCACTGCTCCCCACTCCCTGCCTGGCACCACCCATGGGCAAGGCTGAGTGACCACATGCAAGGCCCCAGGCAGAGGGCAGAGGCTGTCCCCATGGTCAGGGAACACATAGACAGGATCAACCAACAGGCACAGAGAGAGGGTCCCCTGAATTGTCCCCTGAGAACCAGGGAGCCCACAGCCACCAGACCACCCACCACTGTCTTTATTGCCAGAGCACGCAGGACGCCCCTCCCTTCACACCCGGGACTGCAGGTCCTTCTCAGACACCCAGTCCTGGGTCTCTGTCCTTAGAAGCAGAGGCCACACTGGTGACACCTGAACACAGAGGGTGGGTCCCCTCACTGGTCACCACCCAGCTTGTCCTTTTGTCACTCCAGCATCACCTCTGTGACCTTCCTGCTTGGAGGACACCCACCTCCTCAGAGCATCTGAGAACCTGGGGGAGACCTGGTGCCCAGCTGGGCTCCTGTGTCACAAACAGAAACAGTCCCCAGGTTTGGGGGCCCCGGGGCTCTCTGTGTGGTGCTGACAGACCCCAGACTAGGACACAGCAGAGACCAACACTGGGGGGAGAGGGTTGTCCTCTCTGGGAAGGGTCTGTGTCTGCCTCCCTATTGGAGCGTGCTCCCCCGCTCCTGTGATTTTTTTAATGAACAAGTTTAGGAGTTAACAAGAAATGTCAAATGAAACATCCTGATGGATTTATTATTAAGCACTGGATTCTCACTTCTGTGTTTTGCTCACTGCTATATGACCAGTTTCTGAAAACAGCTTGGGAGACCAGTAGAAGCCCACCAAATATTTGGTAAAAGAAAAAAATAAAGAAAGTGAGCTCCACAAGCCAGCAAGGCCAACCTCCCCAGAAAGTGGGTCAGAAGCAGTAGTCGCTGGTCCACTACACCCCTGCAGAGTCAGGATCTGCAGTTTTTAAAAGATGTCATTTATTTATTTTTATACGGCGGAAGGAGAGGGAGAGAAACGCCAACGTGTGGTTGCCTCTCACACACCCCCAACCAGGGACCTGGCCTGCAGCCCAGGGGAGTGCCCTGACTGGGAATCCAACCAGCCATCTTTTGGTTTGCAGGCGCACGTCCAGTCCACTGAGCCACACCAGCCAGGGCAGAATCTGCATTTTTAGCAGGACCTGCATACCCTCCCTGTGCACAGGAGAAGTGGAGCCTCTGCCCAGACCCCTATTCACACGGTCTGTTCCTGGGGCACCCACCCTTAGCTGGACAGCTGTGAAGCAGCATTTCTGAGGAGTCACCTGGCATCACAAACTTCATCAAGTTCCACAGATGAAACTATGAACAGCAGGGTGACATCTCCGTGACAAGTCTTCCTGATGTTACGTCAGGACTCCTGCTCTGGGGGGAAAAGAGCCATTAGGAACAAGAGAAGCCTAAGGGTGGCGCTACTGTGCACCCAACCTGCAGCTGTGGGGAGCGCCCCTCCGCTCTGTCCCAGGCTTGTGCTCATCCACAAGGCTCCTGACTGCGCGCGCACGAGAGCTGCGGGCGGAGGGATGGAGAAACACGCGGAAAAAGGCAGAGAGGGCTCCACAGGTCCCAGGGTCTGAAAACTGGACAAAACAGAAACGGGAAGGAGGAAACAGGGGCCGGCTGGAATGGGGGAGGGGGAGGGAGGGACCTGGGCACTGACCCCGCCCCAGCCCACGTGACTGGGGAGCACTCCCAACCCGAGCAGGCTGGACACACTTGGAGACAGTTGGCAGATCGCACACTTCAGGTCAGCAGTGCCCGTGAACATTTGTGGAATCCAAGCTGCTGTCACAGAGGGAGGGACAGAGCAGGCAACAGACGCCATGGAGTCCCCCTCAGCTCCTGCCCACAGAGGGCGCGTCCCCTGGCAGGGGCTCCTTTTAGCGGGTAAGGAGGGGCAAGCCCTGGGGGTGGACGGGAGGATGGGGCAGAGACTGGCTGGGTCCCCTGGGGAGGACAGGGGTCTGAGAGGGCACAGAGGGCTTCTGTTTGGCCCTGAGGGGAGAGGACAGGAAGTAGGATGGGGTGGGGGGCTCAGCAACAGGGAAATCTCATGACCTAAAAGTGTGAGGGGCAGCAAAACTGCAAGTAGGTTTTAAAGGTTGTTCACCACTGAGAAATAATTTCTGACAGCTGGTGAGCATAATAACAATTTGTATGAGGGGTGACACCAGGAAAACTTAACCAGGGGCACTAATCGTCCTCACCACCGACCTCAGAAAGAAGCAGATACACCCCAGGAGGAGCAGGACCTGGGACCACCCGCTCACTCCCCCACAGGTGCCTGCAGCCTGTGGGAGGCACAGGGCGTACAGCAGGGTCAGACAAGCCTCTGCCCCGATGGAGCTCACGTTCTGTGGGGAGGAGATAGACAGGGACAGATCCAGATGTGGTGTCAGGTACCCACACGTGTCACCAAGGGACAGGTCACAAGTGAAGACACGGGGTCATTAAAGGAGGTGGTCAGGGATGGTGTCTCCCTAGGGCCCCCCCCCCGAGTGTCCACAGGGGTCTGAGGGCAGTGAGGGGGTGAGACGGGCAAGTACCTAGGACAGAGTTTCGAACTAGAAGAAATAACAGGTTCAGAGGCGCTGAAGTCATGGTGGCTGTGCTGCTGACCTTGACCATGGGAGACACACACACGCACTAAGCCTGAGAAATTAAGAGACCTGTTCAGGACCTAGGGCCTCATCTTTCCCCCTCAACACAAAGATCCAAATATTGATGGACTTCTCCTTTTCTCCTAGTCTCACTGTTAACCTTCTGGAGCCCGCCCACCACTGCCCAATTCACTGTTGCGTCGATCAATGCTACCGAAGGGAAGGATGTGCTTTTCCTTGTCCACGATGTGCCTGCGGATCTTTTAGGCTATTCCTGGTACAGAGGGGAAAGTACGGACAACACCCGTGTAATTGCAACATATGTAATACAGAGTAAAAAATTTACCCCCGGGCCTGCATACAGTGGCCGAGAGACCATACACCCCAATGGATCCCTGCTGCTCCAGAAAGTCACCCTGAATGACACAGGATACTACACCATGCAAGCTCTACAGGAAACTTTGCAGGGTAACAAATCAACTGGACAGCTCCATGTGTACCGTGAGTGACTGCTCTCTGCCCTCTGGGTGTGGGGTGGGGTGAATTCTACTCACACACAGGACTCACACCCTGGACTCTGCCTCCATCCCCCTCTGCTTCACATCCCAGGCTGGGCTTGGGCATTTAGTGCAGGACACACACAGTGGAGATAAATTTCCTAAGACCAGAGTTCCCCTCTGGGAGTTGACCCCTGAACACAGTCACTGCAGAGAGAAGGAACAATCTGATGGGAGTAACTCAGCAGAGAGAGACCCAGCTCCCTGAGCCCTCCCCATGACCATGACCTTGAGAAAGACCCTGTGGGGTTCCATCAGGGGCTGGACTAAGGCGCCCCTGGAATCCTCACAGAGAAGCTCAGCCTGGGAGCCCCTCCACAGACCCCTGTCACAAGGATCCTAACTCCAGGGGCCGTGGGGAGCCTGTGTCAGGGTGGGTTTGTGCTTCTGGGCAGGACTGACTTGGAGCAATGGTTTCCTGGATGCCCAAGTCACAAGGCTTGTGAGCTGGTCACCAGCCAGGGCTCAGGCTCAAGAGCCACATCTGGGCAGGGGTGGAGCCTGGCCCTTCACCTGAGACTATGAGTGGAGAGCACATGTGGACAAGGTCCCCAGACCATCAGCTACCTGCCCTGGGGGACATAGGATACCCCAGAGGAAGGTCGCTGTCCAGGGGAAAACAGAGAAGATGCTGCTCACTGCCCCTCATCCACCAGGATCAGAACAGAGCGTCCTCTGTTGGGGACACAAATGGTAACAGAGGCCTTTAGCTGGGACAGCACCTCTGTTCCAAGTGTTAGGTCAGGAAATTGGGAAACAGCTAAGGTTCTCAGTCCCTAAGGCTCTTGGTCCCTGGGGTCCCTGAAGTCACCTGTAACCCCCACTGCTCACCAAACACATTTCTGGCTCTCTCTGCTGTTTCCATGTCCCTCATCTGCCGCCTCTTCACTCCAGCCCCACTGCCCTCCTCTGCTCTGCTTCCTCCACCCTGCAGGCTCCCCAGATTCTCCTTCTCACACCTGTGCCCAGGCCCACCCTCCTGGGCAACAGGAAGGACACAGAAGTCCGTCAGAGCAGCAGCCCCAGCTCCATCAGGAGCCAGGTTCCCAGATCACAGGAGAAAGAGCCTC
>NW_028081175.1:0-773 GCF_014824575.4 Sturnira hondurensis
AAACATCTTCACATCAGCAGGACAACAGCGTTCTTGAATGCCAGCTACCCTTCTTCGGGGTGAAAGGGGCCAGCAACCTGCTGCTTATGGGATTTGGGAGAAAAGGTCCCTGGGTGGGGCCATCAGAGGAAATCGGGTTCACGCATTTGCTGCCGCGCTGATGCCTCACCAAAAGCAACCACAGCGGGTGGTTCTGGCATCTTGGACAGAGCTGTTATTGAAACAATGTGTTGTCTGCAAGCAAATTATAAAATAATGTGGCCTCTGAAGAGCTTGGGGGTCTTTAGAGATCCCTGTAGCTGGGGCGGAAATGTTAGCATCGCAAGGCATAACAGAAGGAGGTGTGGATGGGTTTATTGATCAGGTTGGTGGCATAGTTCATTCTGAAACCCAAGAAGCCCTGATAATATGGGACAAACATCCCGTCGCTCATTTCCAGGTAAATTACCTTTTGGAGAGAATTACTCGGACAGCACCAGAATGGACAGCACAAGCCACGGAAACCCAGAAGGACCAGTGAGTCCTGGCAGAAGTGGGCACAGCACAGCTTTTCCATGTTGTGCAGGTTAGTGTCACAATCGCCAAGGCATTTGCACAGATATTTCAATCCCTTTCCTGCTGGATTCCATGCAAAGGGACATTATTAAAGCGAGATAGACAAGCATTTAAATATGCAAGTTCCAATAGATTCAGGGTCTCTGTACATGAGGTTAACTCAGACGTTGTAAAGGGTTTTTCTTTAAACAGAGTAAGTGAAATGTCTGTGGCTAAAA
>NW_028081176.1:0-862 GCF_014824575.4 Sturnira hondurensis
AAGTTATCACTGAATTGGAATTGATCATACTTTGGGCACCACACTGAGCCTCAATAAATTCCTGAGCAGTGACATCATTGAAGAAAACCACATCTCTACCCAAACAGAAATTAGGCTACCAAACAGTGACAATAAGTGAAGCATAAAGTCTTCAACTGCTTGAAAATGATGCACTATGTTATTTTTTTAAAAAGCAAAACAAAAAATACTCACATCAAAGGAGAAACAGGACACAAATTTTAAAATATGGCAAATGAATGAAGGCAGACAGAAGGACATTAAAAGCCATGGGAGGTGATTTCACAAAACATGTAATATTTAGGAAATGTAAACATGGAAAGAAGAGGTGAACAATCAACCATCTAAATTTACATGTCAAAAACTAGAAAACAGTGAACCAAACCCAAAGAAAGGAAATGGATGGAAGTAATAACGATGAAAAACAAAATGCACAAAAAAGATGCAACCAAGAAACCCCAAAAGCAGTACATTGCACATTGTTAATCCTCAACTGGGGATATATTCACTGATTGTAGAGAGGAAGAAGGAGGGAGTGTGTAATACGATGTGGAAGATAAACATCAATTGGTTGCCTTCCATATATCCCCCAAACACAGACTGAACCTGCAACCTCCGTTATGTGTCCTGACTGGGGATCAAACCTGAAGCCCTGAGCCACCAAGCCAGGACATACTTTGGAAATTTCAATTAATTTGATTAACCTCCCCAAAACTGGGCAAGAAAAGTACCTATTGCCAAAATCAGAGAAGAAAAAGGACTGAGGTAAAGCCTTCTAAAATACTTTTTTTAACTTTATCGTATACAAATCATAGCAGAGAAAATAAGATCTCCACACAGGCAC
>NW_028081177.1:0-534 GCF_014824575.4 Sturnira hondurensis
CACTTACAGCTTTGGGAGGAAATGATGCTATGACTAAGTAGGAACAGAAAGAGTGAGTGGTGCTATAAATACCATCCACTGCCAAGCCCTCAGTTTGCAAATGTAGGTGCTTAAATTTTGTTTAATTCAGATGGGATTCACATTTAGTAAGTGGTCCCAATTTACCAGGGAATCACCACATTCTTCTAATCCAGGTTTTTTGAGGCAAAGATTCTCTTTGAGCTTATTCTTTCTTGCTTCCTCTCCCCATACTTCCATGATTTTGGCCTTGAGAGGTAACAACAGAAAACATTGATTAAAAGGGCTCATAGTGCTCCCTTTGGACTTTGAGATTCCTGTAGTCAGAAATTGTGTTTTATAATCTTTGTATCCTGAGCACCTAAAACAGGATTTGGTATGTGGATGCTGATGTAAGTACTCTGTGCATTGAAATGACTTCACTCAGGCCACTTTCTGAAGTACATGTCTTTGTACCTTTAGCGGCCACCTCTGTTTTTAAACTATTGTTCTTCTTTATCCCTTTGTGTTTGTTTG
>NW_028081178.1:0-556 GCF_014824575.4 Sturnira hondurensis
AGACTTCCAGGAAATCCAGGAAGCTCAGAGAGTCCCAAAGATGGTGGACCCATGAAGGAACACACCAAGGCACACCATAATTACATTAGCCAAGATGAAAATGAAGGAGAGAACTCTAGAAGCAGCAAGAGATAAGGGGACGGTCACCTACAAAGGAGTGCCCATCAGACTGTCAGCTGATTTCTCAAAAGAGACCTTCCAGGCAAGAAGGGGCTGGAAAGAAGTATACCAAGTCATGAAATCCAAAGACCTACAGCCAAGATTGCTTTATCCAGCAAAGCTTTCATTGAGAATGGAAGGTCAGATAAAGCGCTTCTCAGATAAGGTCAAATTCAAGGAGTTCATCATCACCAAGCCGTTATTATATAAAATGTTAAAGGGACTTATCTAAGAAAAAGAAAATAAGAAATATCAACAGTGAAAGGATAGCAAACTCACAGTTATTAACAACCACACCTAAAACAAAAGCAAACTAAGAGGACAGCTAGATTGGGAGCGGAAATGTAAAAACTAGAAATGGAGATCACATGGAAGGTTAGCAACAGGGGAATGGGAG
>NW_028081179.1:0-524 GCF_014824575.4 Sturnira hondurensis
CCCAAATGACCCTTCCTGGGTCCCGGGTGGCAAAGGCACTCTCCCCAACCGGATACAGGTGATCTTTCCTAGGTCTTCAGGTACACAGGGTTTCTAATCAGAAACCAATGGCAGAGATTTGCTCTCTTCCAATCCGGTCTCACGGCAGAGACATGCTGCTTTGCCTCAGGCTGAAGCACTTGTCAGCCCCAATTGACCCTTCCTGGGTCCCGGATGGCAAAAGTATTCTCCCCAACCGGCTACGGGTGACCTTCACTAGGTCTTCAGGTACGGAGACATGCTCCTTCAGGCCCGGTCTCATGGCAGAGACATGCTGCTTTGCCTCAGGCTGAAGCACTTATCAGCCCTAAATGACCCTTCCTGGGTCCTGGGTGGCAAAGGCACTCTCCCCAACCGGCTACAGGTGACCTCCACTAGGTCCTATAATACAGGTTTCTGATCAGAAACAGAACACATGTGAGAAATTTGCTCTCTACCCACCAAACCAGAAAACAAGTAGTTGAGGTTTCCTTTACTCCAGGTTT
>NW_028081180.1:0-1045 GCF_014824575.4 Sturnira hondurensis
AGTGATTTGGAAATCTGGAATAAGCTCTTACATTCGTTTCAGGACTATAATTTGGTAACATAAAATATAGCCAGAAAGGGCTAGAGATGTTAACATTCACGTCACATTTCCATTCCTGGCAAAGGAACAAGCAGTGAGACATGAGTGAGACAGACTTCATAATCCTGGGCCCCAGCAATGGGAATTAAAGCCTAAAAGTAGTGATTGGAGAAACTTTCATGGGATAAGGTGCTGGGAGAGTCTCCCAGCCTCATGGGAAAATTCGTTGGAGAGACCCACAGGGTCCTAGACTGTACACAAGCCCACACACCCGGGCACCAGCACCAGAAGGGCCCAATTTGCTTGTGGGAGTGGTAGAGGACTGAAATCTGAGAGAGAGCAGAAAAATGCCATTGCTCCCTCTCTGACCTGGCCCCATATACAGCGTTGCAACCCAGAAATGTGGGTTGCCTTGCCCTGGTGAACACCTAAGGCTCCACCCCTCATGNAGCAGCTCAAAGTCCCAGAGCCAATACTTCTAAGCGACCAAGAGACAGGCAACTTTTCAGATGCGCACTTCAGCACACTGGCTATCAGGATGCTCACTGAACCGGTAGACTTTAGATGAAATTTTGGATGCAAATTAGATGAAATAATGAAGGCTACACTAAGTGAAATGATGTAAAATGCACAGATAACCAATAGTGATAGAAATAAAACGGGGAATAAAATCAATCGAGTGGACCAGAAGGAAGAAATAAATGGCCAAAGAATGAAGAAACAAGAATTTTTTAAAAAAGGAGAGGCTTACGAACATGTAGGACATTTTTAAATGTTCCAAGATCCAAATTATAAAGGTACCAAAAGGGGGAGAGGAACAGCAATAAGTGGAAAACTTATTGGAACAAATCATAAAGAAGAACTTCTCCAGTCTGGCAAGGGAAATAGACCTGCAGGAAGTCCAGGAAGCTCAGACAGTCCCAAAGAAGTTGGACCCAGGGAAGAACACACCAAGGCAAATCCTAATTACATTAACCAAGATGAAAATGAAGGAGATTATTCTAGA
>NW_028081181.1:0-577 GCF_014824575.4 Sturnira hondurensis
ATATCATATACCATATATTACAGCTCTGTGGCTTAACAAATGTAAAGCATCTTAACGGATGTTTTTGTTTTTGAGAGACATACAAATATGCATACACTGATCCAGTTTCAAGTCAACACCAGACTGAGTTCTGATACACTGCACTCACAGATATCTAAGGCAAAACGTGAGGAAGGATTACTGATGGACTTAATGAACCAAAGTTAATTTTTCTTTGACCATACTGTCTATACATTTTTCTATCTTAGGAGTGGTAATCATCCATTCCCTTTCACTAAGGGGTTAAATGAATAAGGAATTTGTTAATATTTACTGCATAATTATTTAATATTTCAATCTATGCAGCACATTTTTGAGCCCTGGTATTTGCCCTGGTATATCATTGTAATATGCCAGGGCTGTGCAAAGATGAATAAGAACACACCCTCACATCTTTATTACCCTCAACATGGAATCACATGTCTGGAAGATTCTTAAAAGTTTGACAAGAATTGTCCCAATATTCTGCGTGCTTAAGGATAAACAGAATGCTAAGGTATTTAGATATAAATGACACTGAAGCAGTGGTTCTCAGAAG